>NC_133325.1:340864930-340952691 GCF_042186555.1 Aquarana catesbeiana
TGTATGTTTACTTTTTATCTGCAGTAACACTGTTTTTAAACTAACACTGGTCAAAAACGAAAAAGTGTGTCTTGTTTGGTATTAATACGTTTTATTGTCTGAGAATTGCAAAAAAAAAAAATTTTGCAGGACAATATCACAAAAAGAACGCCTTGTTTGTCCTTGAAAAAACAGTATACAGCAGATAAAGTAAGTATTGAGCATGTCACCATATTTCTAGGTAAATATATTTCTAAAGGTGCTATAGACATGAAATTTTCACCACATGTTAACAACCCATGCAATCCATATATACAAAGAAACCAAAACAAGCTTGTTCAAAGTTTGCTGCACAACATTTAGACAAGCCTATGAAATACTGAAAGAATATGGTCTGGTCAGATGAGACGAAAATGAAACTCTTTGGATTACATAACACACACCATGTTTGGAGGTCAAACGGTAATGCACATCACCCTAAAAACAACATACCAACAGTGAAGTTTGGAGGTGGAAACATCATGGTGTGGGGCTGTTTTTTAGCATACCGTACTGGCAAACTTAATTTCATTGAAGGAAGGATGAATGAAAAAATGTACAAAGACATTCTTGATAAAAATCTGTTGCCATCTATCAGGACGAAGATGAAATGAATGTGGACATTTCTGGAAGACAATGATCCCAAACACAAAGGCAAGGAAGCTCTCATTTGGTTTAAAAGAAAGAAAATAAAGCTGCTAGAATGACCCAACTAATCACCTGACTTGAATCCAGTAGAAAATCTATGGAAATAACTAAAGATCAAATTTCATAGAGGAGGCCCAGGGAACCTTCAAGATTTGTGTGGAAGAATGGATCAAAACAGTAGATTGTGCAAAAATAATCATACATTGTGAAGATAAACCTTGAATTGGTTGGACAGAGAAAGGAGGGGGGGGGGGCTGATAACAAATCTTCCAAGATTCATTTAAATAACTTTGGCAAAATGACAGCATCTCCTGCCTCGGAAGGTGACAGGAATCCAATTATTTTATATTTTTCTTCACAATGTAAGTTCTTTGCACACATTATTGCAATTTTGGCTATGTTCACTATGCATTGTTTTAAACATAAAAACTAGAATTTAGTCCTCCTGAGTTAATCCTGTTAGCCTGTGGTCTTGTACTGCGGAATATTGGACACTACTATCCTGACTGATCTGAGTAGCAAATGGAACATGAAACACCCAAATTTCTCGTCTCTTCATTATTCAGTGTGATCCAAATGCAAGTGAACAGCAGTAAGCTGAACAGATCTGGGCCTTTTTTTCTTTATTCATCTATAGGTGGGGACTAGGCCCAGGACACCCAATCAGGGAGTGTCCTGGGCCTAGTCCCCCTCAATTTACATTCTGAATGTAAATGTAGTTTTTATGAAATTTTTGGGGTGGATTTACTGAAGGCAAATAGACTGTTCTCTTTGCAAGGGAAGCTGTCCTAGAGTTTATTGAATGAGACGAAACTCTGCTGACTTCCATTATATGTATATAAGTGCAAACAAAAAAATTTTTTTTTTCCTTTTCCTTGAAGATGATTGGGATATCTTTGCAAAGTAAAAGGTCACCACATTCACTAGGCTCTGGGGTGAATTTGCTTGCCTATTTGCCTTTAGTATATCAACCCCTTTTGTTTTTTATTTTGTTTTTTTGTTTTTTACAGATACTTTGGTAATTTTAAGGTCTGGCAAATTGCTTTCAGGTTATCCATTGTCCTCTTGTACCTGTCAAGCCCAAATTATCTCAAATCATTGTATTTATCCAGATCATGCTAGTAGCAGTTAGTCATATAGAATTTTGTACCTAAAACAAGTTGGTTCCACAACTTTCACACCTTACACATCCTATTTTTAGGCGATTAACATCTGTACTGTGGCATTCCATGATGATTGGATTAAGGTGTCTGTGCTACCAGACAGGATAGCTGGGATATGTTGTTATCACTCCAAAAAGTGGCTTAGATAAGCTACAAAATGTCTTCAGCATTATAGAACAAGTCCAGTTTAATTTTTTTTGTCCAGCTGAATTACAACAATGTTATGGCTTACACTGCACATTCTGAGTAGAAACACCAAGCACAAGGGACCTATGTAGTATGTTAAAACTGTGAAATTTTATTAAAAATATGCTCTGTGAAATTTACTCACAAACAGGAGCTTGACAAAACCTGTGCAGCATATCAATGTCAGACCTCTTAGTCTCTGTCAGCCTAGCCGGAAAAAGCTGTGGTATGATTCCCCAAGTTAAAGAAGGAACTCAGGCTCCTCAAGGATTCGGAACAACAACGCTGGACGCTGTGAGACAAAGCATACAATGGCGGTCATTTACTATAGTGCCGATAAATTATCCTGCAGTCCCGGAAAATAACGCCCAATTAAGGCCAATTAAGACTTCAACTCTCAGAAACTGGGCGCTAATGCAAATGGAAAGCAGCGCTATTGCCGGCAAACATGGATATCAGATCACATATGTGGGAATAGTGGAAGTCAATGGGGCTTGAACCTGCAAAATCCAAAGTTCTCACTGAAGGCTTATATGCAAGTTCTTTGCCATGCAAAGTGTATGGGGACCTAGGTCCTGCCCCAGGGGACATGTATCAATTGGAAAAAATGTTTTTAAAACAGCCATTTTTTCAGGAGCAATGATTTTAATAATGCTTAAAGTGAAACAATAAAATTAAAAATTCCTTTAAATATTGTGCCTGGAGGTGTCCTTAGTATGGCTGTAAAGTAGCGTATCTTTCCCGTGTTTATTACTGTAACGCAGCAAAATTACATTTCTAAAGGAAAAAATGTAATTTACAATTGCTTGCGGCTGTAATGAATTGCCAGTTCCCGGCAATATAGAGTAAAAATCTAAGAAGTAAAACGGCGTAGGTTCCCCCCACCAGTCCATTCCAGGTCCTTCAAGTCTGGTATGGATATTAAGGGGAACTCCACGCTAAAATCTAAAATAAAAATGGCGTAGGGGTCCCCCCAAAAATCCTTACCAGACCCCCCCGAACCATACCAAGCCACATGCCCTCAACATGGGGTGGGTGCTTTGGGGCCCCCCAAAGCACCTTGTCCCCATGTTGATGGGGACAAGGGCCTCATCCCCACAACCCTTGCCCGGTGGTTGTGGGGGTCTGCGGGCGGGGGGCTTATCTGAAGAAGCAGCTGGAGGAAGAAAGAAAAAACCAAAGGAAGACCGGAGGAAGATGGAGGAAGAAGTGGGGGAAAGAAGAAGACATTTTTAATAAAGGAGTTGTCAAAAAACTGCTATTGTCTTTTGTCACATTTTACTGCTTTTTGTGGGGATTAGGCTCTTGTCCCCATCAACATAGGGACAAGGTGCTTTGGGGGGGACCCCAAAGCACCCTCCCCATGTTGAGGGCATGTTGCCTGGTATGGTTCAGGAGGGGGGCTGCTCGCTCGCCCCCCCCCTTTCCTGACCTGCCAGGTTGGGCGCTCGGATAAGCGTCTGGTATGGATTTTGGGGGGGACCCCTACGCCATTTTTTTTTACATTTTGGCACAGGGTTCCCCTTAAAATCTATATCAAATCTGAAGGGCCTGGTATTGATTTTGGGGGGGACCCCGTGTCAATTTTTTTTTATTTGGCGGTGGAGTTCCCCTTAAAGTCTATACCAGATGCGAAGGGCCTGGTATACACTGGGGGGGGGGGGACCCTACACAGATTTTTTCCTTGATTTTTGAATAGCTGGATTTTTGGAATTCCACACCATAATATTTTTGAATAATTACATACCATTGCATGCGTTTGAAGAGTTAAAATTATGGAATAAACCAAACTGATGTACATTCACTAATTATGCTGCTGAGTACAATGTACATTTTCAGGAGGTGATACCATTGGTGGAATTCAAACCCATGGCTTGATCCTTTGAAGGTAGCTGAGCACAACCATACATAGAAAATACTATTACTAATGTTTGATTCTTTTCATTCTATACAATAATGTTTTGTATTTGAAGCATTAATATTATGGTACCAACCATGCTCATGTGGGTAGGGATGAGCCGAAAACCCCCTGGTTCAGTTCGCACCAGAACTTGGGGCGCGAACATGAAAAATCAAAAGTGCTCATTTTAAAGGCTTATATGCAAGTTATTGACATAAAAAGTGTATGGGGACCCGGGTCCTGCCCCAGGGGACATGTATCAATGCAAAAAAAAGTTTTAGGCTGGGTTCACACTGCTGCGGTGGCAGACATCGCATGTGATTCGCAGCGCACTGCTGTTCACATCACATGCGATGTCTGTGCTGTGCGATATCAGCCATACAGATAGTATGGCTGATATCGCACCGCATTCGGTCCAAACTCGCACAGGACCCTTTTTTTTGTTCGGACCAAAATCGGATCGCATGGGTGTTCACACCTATGCGATCCGAAAATGTCAGAATTGTCAGTTCGCATTGCGATATGCGGGCTGAACTGGGGGTGTCATTAACATTGTATGACACTCCCCAGCAGTTCGCATATGACAGTGTGAACTGCCGTGCGAGTTGGTGCGATGCGGGAACCCGCAGTAAATTCGCTGCGTTCCCGCACCGCAGCAGTGTGAACCTAGCCTTAAAAACTGACTTTTTTCAGGAGCAGTGATTTTAATAATGCTTAATGTGAACAATAAAAAATGAAACATTCCTTTAAATATCGTGCCTGGGAGGTGTCCTTAGTATGCCTGTAACGTAGTGCATCTTTCCCATGTTTAGAACAGTACCGCAGCAAAATGACATTTCTAAAGGAAAAAATGTCTTTTAAAACTGCACATGGCTGTAATGTGTTGTTGGATCCTGGCAATATAGATAAAAATCATTGAAAAACCTGCAGGAGTTCCCCCCCAGTTCATTACCAGGCCCTTTGGGTCTGGTATGAATATTAAGGGGAACACCACATCAAAATAAAAAAATGCGTGGGGGTCCCCCCAAAATCCATACCAGGCCCTTCAGGTCTGGTATGGATATTAAGGGGAACCCTGCACCAAAATTTGAAAAAAAAATGGCATGGGGTCCCCCCAAAATCAATACCAGACCCTTATCCGTGCATGCAACCTGGCAGGCTGCAGCAAAAGAAGGGGGGACAAGAGAGCACCCCCCCCTCCTAAACTGTTCCAGGCCACATGCCCTCAAAACACCTTGTCCCCATGTTGATGGGGACAAGGGCCTCATTCCCACAACCCTTGACCGATGGTTGTGGGGATTGGCAGGTGGGGGGCTTATCAGAATCTATCGGACCAGATCCTGGCCCCCCTATGTGAATGGGTATCGGGTACATTGTACCCCTACCCATTCACCAAAAAAAAGCAGTGAAATGTGACAAAAAACAATAGCCGGTTTTTGACAATTCCTTTATTGTAAAATAGCTCTGAGTGGTCTTCTCCCCCGAGGCGTGCTTCCCGCCGTCATCTTCTCCTGCTGCTGTCTCTCTTGCCGCCATCTTCTGTCGCCCTCTTCTGTCGCCATCTCTCCCGCCGCCGCCTACTTCTCCCGCTGCTGTGTTCTTCCTCGTCTTCCTCCATTGTGTTGTCCCCCGCTGTCTGGCGTCTCTTACACATAATGGGGCGTGACGCCATCCGTTGACTTCACATGGAAAGTCCACCCCATTGTTTCCAGAAAATAAAGGGGGCCGACTCTGCATGTGACGTTGTATTGTTAGCACACTGACACAAGCCCAATAGAAGCACACGCCCACCATTATCTGTCAAACTGTCTCTTCATGTATGTCTAAAGTGATTGCACCTGATGAGCAGGACACATAATACAATTTGCAACTGTGTTAGCCCTTGGCTTTGTGCATCAAATCTTCAACTACAGGCCAAAGATTGAAGTCCATTTGCATGCACATAAACAAAGCAACAGTTTTCTAAGCATACAGTATTTTACAAAAGTGAGTACACCCCTCACATTTTTGTAGATATTTTATTACGGTATATCTTTTCATGTGACAACACCGAAGAAATGACACTTTGCTACAATGTAAAGTAGTGAGTGTACAGCTTGTATAACAGTGTAAATTTGCTGTCCCCGCAAAATAACTCAACACACAGCCATTAATGTCTAAACCACTGGCAACAGAAGTGAGTACACTAAGTGAAAATGTCCAAATTGGGGACAAAGTGTCAATATTTTGTGTGGCCACCAATATTTTCCAGCATTGCCTTAACCCTCTTGGGCATGGTGTTCACCAGAGCATCACAGGTTGCCACTGGAGTCCTCTTCCACTCCTCCATGACGACATCACGGAGCTGGTGCATGTTAGAGATCTTGCGCTTCTCCACTTTCCACTTGAGGATGCCCCACAGATGCTCAATGGGGTTTAGGTCTGGAGACATGCTTAGTCAGTCCATCACCTTTACCCTCAGCTTCTTTAGCAAGGCAGTGGTCGTCTTGGAGGTGTGTTTGGGGTCCTTATCATGTTGGAATACTCCCCTGCGGCCCAGTCTCCGAAGGGAGGGGATCATGCTCTGCTTCAGTATGTCACAGTACATGTTGGCATTCATGATTCCCTCAATGAACTGTAGCACTCATGCAGCCCCAGACTATGACACTCCCACAACCATGCTTGACTATAGGCAAGTCAAACTTGTCTTTGTACTCCTCACCTGGTTGCCGCCACACACGCTTGACACCATCTGAACGGATAAGTTTATCTTGGTCTCATCAGACCACAGGACATGGTTCCAGTAATCCATGTCCTTAGTCTGCTTGTCTTCAGCAAACTGTTTGCTGGCTTTCTTGTGCATCATCTTTAGAAGAGGCTTCCTTCTGGGATGACAGCCATGCAGACCAATTTGATGCAGTGTGTGGTGTATAGTCTGAGCACTGATAGGCTGACCCCCCCACCCATTCAACCTCTGCAGCAATGCTGGCAGTACTCATACGTCTATTTCCCAAAGACAACCTCTGGATATGACGCTGAGCATGTGCACTCAACTTCTTTGGTCGACCATGGCAAGGCCTGTTGTAAGTGGAACCTGTCCTGTTTTACTGCTGTATGATCTTGGCCACTATGCTGCAGCTCAGTTTCAGGCTCTTTCCAATCTTGTTATAGCCTAGGCCATCTTTATTTAGAACAATAATTATTTTTTTTCAGCTCCTCAGAGAGTTCTTTGCCATTAGGTGCCATGTTGAACCTCCAGTGACCAGTATGAGAGAGTGAAAGCGATGTCACCAAATTTAACACACCTGCTCCCCATTCACACCTGAGACCTTGTAACACTAACAAGTCACATGACACTGGGGAGGAAAAAATGGCTAATTGAGCACAATTTGGACATTTTCATTTAGGAGTGTACTCACTTTTGTTGCCAGTGGTTTAAACATTAATGGCTGTGTGTTGAGTTATTTTGAAGGGACAGCAAATTTACACTGTTATACAAGCTGTACACTCACTACTTTACATTGTAGCAAAGTGTCATTTCTTCAGTGTTGTCACAAAAATGTACAAAAAAAAGTGAGGGGTATACTCACTTTTGTGAGATACTGTATGTACCCGTGCAGTGTAAACCCTACAATAAATGTCCAAGTCCCTGGGCATGATTAGTGCTACCAAACATTTACATCAGTCCCTAGCTGCAATGAGCTTCCAATCTAAAGTCCAAAACTAACTTTCTTACATTAGAGACTATTTCGACAGGAGACAAATAGTGGGCAGCCTCACACATGTTGTCTGCATCTTTGTGGTGTGAACCAGCCCTAAGTCCATAGCCATGCTCAGTGTCACAAGCAATATACAATATATTGGCCTAAGTATTGGACGCCTGACTTTATACGCACATGAACTGTAATGGCATCCCAGTCTTAGTCCTTAGGCTTCAAAATTCATTTGGCCCACGCTTTTCAGCTTCAACTCTTCTGGGAAGGCTGTCCACAAGGTTTAGGAGTGTATCTATGGGAATGTTTGACCATTCTTCCATGTTGGACGAGAAGACCTGGCTTACAGTCTCTGCTCTAATTCATCCCCAAGGTGTTCTGTTGTGTTGAGGTCAGGACTCTGTGCAGGCCAGTCAAGTTCCTCCACCTCAAACTCACTCATCCATGTCTTTATGGACCTTGCTTTGTGCACTGGTCCAAATCATTTGGTGGAGGGGGGATTATAATGTGGGGTTGTTTTTCAGGGGTTGGGCTTGGCCTCTTAGTTCCAGTGAAGAGAACTCTTAAGCCTCGTACACACGATCGGATTGTTGGACGACTGAGCATCAGACTTTTGTCCGAAAGGGCGTGTGCCTGGATTTTGTCATGCATACTAACGGCACACAATTGTCGGCCAACAAACACGAACGTAGTGATGTACTAGATGTACTACGAGCCGATAAAGGGGAAGTTCAATTGTCAGGCGCCACTCTTTGGGCTCCTTCTGCTAATTTAGTGTTAGTAGAAGTTTGGTGAGTGTTGATTTGCGCTTTTCATATTGCATGAATTTCATTTTATGCTTTTCAGTTCGCGCTTTTCAGTTCGCGCTTTTTAGTAAGATTCTGAACGGGGATTCATCAACCAGCGATGTTGCGAAATCAGAGGAGAGAACATGCTATTATTGGCCTTGGAGTTATTGCTTTGATCCAAGTCCAGTCCAGGAACAGGAGGAGGAGGATTTCTTGGACTAAAATTGGTTGCTTTAACTGTGACCAATTATGTCATATGCCTTTGCTGCGGGAACTCCTGGAGTATAATCCGGATGATTTTCGTAATTATCTCCGGTTGACGGACCCCTGCTTTCAACAACTTTTGGCATTGTTGACCCCCTATCTTAAGAAGCAGGACACATGCAGGAGGCTTTTATTTTATTTTTTGGTTGAATAATGATTTGATTTTTTATATTTTCTATATTTTTGGATGCATAGGATGGATGGATGCACTTTTTGGTTAAGTTCTATTGGCAGATAGCATTTCTAATTTTATCTGTTTTCTTTTTTTTTAAATGCACAATAAAAAGGCTTTAAGACATCAGCATACCAAGACATTTTGAACAATTCCATGCTCTCCCCTTTCTGTTCCAACATGACTGCACACCAGTGCACAAAGCAAGGTCCATAAAGACATGAATGAGCGAGTTTGGGGTGGAGGAACTTGACTGGCCTGCACAGAGTCCTGACCTCAACCCGATAGAACACCTTTTGGCTGAATTAGAGCAGAGACTGCAAGTCAGGCCTTCTCATCCAACATCAGTGCCTGGCCTCACAAATGCACTTCTGGAAGAATGGTCAAACATTCCCATAGACACACTAAACCTTGTGGACAGCCTTCCTAGTGTTCCCAGAAGCTGTTCTAGCTGCAAAGGGTGGGCCAAATCAATTTTTAACCCTACAGGCTAAGACTGGGCTGCCATTAAAGTTCATGTGTGTGTAAAGGCAGGTGTCCCGATACTTTTGGCTATATAGTGTATCTGGCAAGATTTACAATGGTGGTGGAACCCTCCTACACATAAATATTACATTTAGACATAGTTTTAGGACTTGGGAGATGAGACAACTTCTCTACATGAAGCAGCATGTTTGGGATTTGAATCCAGATGCTCAGGGATGCTAAGCAGAAGTTATAACCTCTAAGCTACGGAGCTGCCACGTGTGAGAACCCCCCCTATACCTAAATACACATAAATACTGCATTTCTTTCGACATACAGATGATGGAATTACATTACTTAAGAGTTATTCTTCTTGATTTATTCTGTGATATTTGCTGGTTCTTTGTGGGTGAGTGTAGAATAGTGATATTACCAGTGGCAGTGCGCCCATAAGGACGCAGGAGCGCCGCCCCCCTCTCCTGTCATTCTTTAATCACCATGGATAGATTCATGCATTGCATGAATCTATCTATGGTCGCTGCTGACACCCCCCATTCAGGTGTCTGGCCCCTTTTCAGTCACTGGGCATCTAAATTACAGTGGTGGGGGTGTTTTTTGGAAGCACCTGATTAGAGCCTCCAAAAAAGTGAGAAGCGGGCGCAACACTGTGCGTTCCTTGTCACTCAGCTCAATGTTAGCAAGGAATTCGCTTTGCTAACATTGACCCGCCTCTCAGCCAATCAGATTGCCGGGTCTGTTATCGGTCGCCTGATTGGCTGAAACCTCAGGCGCTGTGATTGGATGCCTATCAGGTGTCTAATCATAGGAGAGGACAAGAGGAGAGGAGGACGGGAGAAGACACATGGAGGGGAGAAGATGCATGGAGGAGAGAAGACGCATGGAGGAGAGAAGACTCATGGAAGACACCGCTCGCCATCACCCACTGCCCCACCGAGACAGGGTAATGCCCTGTACACACGGTCAGATTTTCCGACAGAAAATGTGCGATCGGAGCTTGTTGTTGGAAACTCCGACCGTGTGTGGGCTCCATCGGACTTTTTCCATCAGATTTTCCGACACACAAAGTTTGAGAGCAGGTTATAAAATTTTACGACAACAAAATCCGATCGCGTCAATTCCGACCGTGTGTGGACAATCCAAAGTGCCACGCATGCTCAGAATAAATTCCAAGATGGAACTGCTAAAATTAGCGTTCGGAATGGATATAGCACTTTCGTCACGCTGCAATGTTTTAAAATGTTTAATGCAGCGCGCTCTGTTGTTCTTTATAATGCTAGAAGAATGAAATTGTTTTGTTGCTCAATATTCACACAGACTTCTCACAAACTTCTTTCTTTATTATTTCTCGTGATTTCATCAATATAATATTTTTATTTGTCACATCTACTGAAAAAATATTATTTTTTGGATGTTTTTATATTAAATATGTTTTTTGGGATTTTTTTAAAGCCTGATCTTGTGTTTTTTTTTTTTTTTTTTACTCCAGAATTGTTTTGTGTGTGTTTTGTGTGTCAAGTTACCACAACACCATTATTATCTTGTATTATTTAATCTCAAGGAGGTTGCTTGGTGTCTCTTGTTAATATGACATTGTATTTTTGAAATGTACCTGCCTCCTCACAAACAAACTGTCCTTTTTGAAGGAAAACACACATAGGCGAGTATAATAAATCAAACCATAAATTTATTAAGGGCTCATAACCAAAGAAAGAGGGAGGCAACGCTGGAGAAAGCAGAAATTGGCGAAGCCTTTGGCCCCCAGGGCACACATCAATTATTTCCAGGCAAAATTGGTGGCCTGAGGAGCCCATATATAAGGGAGTACAATCTGGTCCAAAAGTCCAAGAGATCATGAACAGCAGCAGATGACATGTATGTCCCCAGGCTGTGGTCATACAAGAGCCTGAATCTTTTGTCAGACCAGACTGAACCCAGGCCATCACTCTCTGGTCTTGCTTCCATGCTTCCTTCTACGCTGTGTCTGTGGTGGTGGAGTTGTGGCAGGAGGAGGAGGAGGATGGTCCAACTCACTCAGGTGGGTATTGGGTGTGATTTCGGCCCTCAACCCCTTATTTAATGTTTGATAAATGAGTTCCTCACACATGAGGCGTTGGCCCTCCTGCATGTCCTGTAGTTTGGTGGCAGCCATGGAGGCAAAGGCCTCTTCACGAGTGGGGGTGGCTCTCAGGGACGCAGAAGCCTCCTGAATTAGCCTGAGCGCTGCATCCTGCATGTTACTCCCCTTCCTGGGTCTTTTGTTTGGAAGGCGGAGGGGAGGGACCTGCGATTCTGTCAGGCTCCTACTGGGCCCGGCCTTCTCCTGGCTGCCACTTATCCCCGCCTCCTCCTGGCTGCCACTAACCCCCGCCTCCTCCTGTGTGCCACATTCCACAGCCTCCTTCCTGTGTATGAAAAAGGGACATAGTTTTAGTTTTTTCTTCATCAATCACACACAATTTTCATCTCATGGCTGTTGCAAATTGAATGTTAACAAATATAACAGACTATCACTCTGAGCCCAGCATTTTTCATTCCTGTCCCAATAATTTTTTGCCCACTACTGTCTATTGATATGTAAAACACTTTATTAAATCAGCAATTAGTGATCAATAATAACATCTAGTAAACATCATTTATGTTTTGCCCAGAAATCTGTAGAAGAATGCTATACCTGGCTCTAGCTGGGCTCTTCCACTTCTTCCTGGCTGGAAGTCCCAGGTTGGACATCGGAAGCCTCAGCTGGGGTGGAAGATAGGGTGGAAGGAAGAGTGGAAGGAAGGGTCTGACAGAAATCACAGTCTCTCATAGTACCACAGCCTGGGGACATAAACGTCATCTGCTGCTGCTCCTGATCTCTGGGAAGTCTGGACCTTCTTGCGCTCCCTAAGATAAGTGCTCCTCAGACCACCAATTTTGGCTTTTAAATAGGGGATGGTTGCCGTGGGGACCACCGGCTTCACCAACTCCAGCAGTTTTTCCAGCGCTGCCTGCCTCTTTTGTTTATGATTATACTGCGGGTGTTTCACCTGCCACAGACAGGGCAGCTCCCTGTATTTGTCTATGAACAGGGGGAGGAAGTTGTGGTCATTGAAGGCATCCATTTTATCTGCAATACACAACACAAGACAAACCCTAATATCAGGCTAAAAACTCCTAATCTTGTCCCAATATAGGCCTCAATCTCTAAGCAGCATAGGCCCAAGTTTAAATGTTACCTTCTTTATCACGATCGGCGCTTCCTATACTCCTTCCTCCGCTCACAGATCTATGTACGACACACGCGTGTTAGGCTTTATATGCACTGCGCATGCGTGAAACTCCGCCTGCCCCTGATGTTCTTTCTAATCTATTCCCCGCCCCTTCTTGTTCGGCGCAGTGGGGAGAGCAAATGGCGGAGACAGAGCAGGTGCGTGATAATTAAAGCAACGAGGAGGAGGAGGAAAGCTCGGAGCCAGAAATATCAGGATCCCGGAGGAGACGATTTAAGGCATCGAATATGTCCTTTGTAGAGATGGTGGAGATGGTGAACATCTTGAAAAGGGCCCACTATGACGGGAAGTATGGACCTTACCCCAACCCCAATGTCAGCAAGGTCAAGATCATGGCGAAAGTTGTAAAGAGTCTGCACAGGAATTTTGGGGTACGGTGATCCAAGGATCAACTCAGAAAGCGGTGGTCGGACCTCAAATTAAGGGAGCACAATCAGTATAGAAGGATCAGGAGAGTGCTGCAAAAAAGTAAGTAGTTGTCCTGTGTTCCTATTCTTTATTTTTATTACGTTCGTGCTGTTCCATGTGCTTTTCTTTACTGTTGTACAGTTTAAAATGGCAACTTTCATGTTCATGGACACATTATTCATTCGAAGGAAACATTGTTCGTTTGGGCAATAAAACACCATGTTTTGTCCAGATGCAGTTCAATACATTTTTTCTGGCCTACTTCTCTTAAAATAATTTTGGTGTCTAGATGGGTTTGTAACTAGAATGAACTGCAAACTAGATTCTGTGTAAGGAGAGGACACTGAGCAGCTGTTTACACATCTGGACGCTGTAGCACTAGTGTGGGACAAAAGAACACCCTTTTTATTAGGGGGCCCACACAGGTGCTCCAGTGTATACTATAGGGGTGACTCCATCTGTGAAGCTTGTACAAAACAGGTAAGTATTCAAGCTTGACAAAGGACAAAAATATTTCTTCATCTTGGAACTCTGCCAAAACAGACAATTGTACCCCACTTCCAAGCAATGTTTCATATTCCTATTTCTGCCATCAAATATCTGTGTGCTAAGTATACCTATTTTTTTTTACATAGGGGAGAAAAGACTCGGAGGACACCATTCATCAGAGGAGACAACAGACCCCCCCCACCTCAGGAAGAAGGGGAAATCCCCCAAACCCAACCAGAGGAGGAGGGAGACGTGGTGGAAATTGTCACCACAACAGGTGAGTCTCTGCGACCACAGGCTCAGGATGCCGGTATATTTATAATACATGGTGTGGTTTTTTTTTATATATTTTTAGGTGATCGTGATGTTGTGGATGAAGGTCATTTCACCAGTGAAAGTGCCCAGATCCTGATCGGGGAGATCATGGGGTGTAATAGGGACTTGGAAAACATCAAGCAAAACATCAATGATGTTCAAAACAAAATGAAGAACATCATGTTTTAGGGAGAATTTAAAATCCCTCGAAATCCTGAATTATTTCAGTTTTTTTGTCCGGAAAATTTTTTGAACATTTTTTGACATATTCTCGAAAAGCCAAATTTTGAAGATGCACACACTGTGTCAACGTGTGCTATCTGCCATCACGAGAGATCAATGTACGCCTTTTGGGGGTGCAACCCCTTCCTCAATAATAAAGTAGCTGAGAGGAAGGGTTTGCACTCACAAAACACGTCCCTTGATCCCCCATGATGGCAGCTAGCACATGTTGACATTTGGCAATTTGTGTGCATCTTCAAAATTTGGCTTTGCCAGGGGAGACTTCACCCCATCTGCTGAACGCATAATCAAACACAGTTTATAAATACTCATGTCTAATATTGCCTTCAATTTCTATAAAAGTTGAACTTTGTAAGTTCCAGAGTTGTGTATTTATTGTTGGTTTGAAACATGCCTGTTTTACCTTAAAAGGCAATTTCTACTTTTATTAATGTTACCTAAAAATGTGTTATACAACAAACATGTTGGTTTGTTTTAAAAACCTTTTATAAATGCACATGTTATTGTGCTTGGATTAAAAAGATTGATAATCAACAATGTGTGGCTTCTTCTTTCAATGCTCATAAACATTTTTTGGGTTAAAACTGGTGTTTTCAGGGACAATGGGGGTTATTTCCTAAGGGCAAATCCACTTTGCACTACAAGTGCAGTTTCAGTGCAGTCTCAAGTGCACTTGTAGTGCAAAGTGTCTTTGCCTTTAGCAAATAACACCCAACAATAGCATAGTTCACAGAATTTCTCCTTAAAAAGTTGTGGAGAACACAGCAAGCCAGGATGATGTGATTGAGTTTATACTCTGCCATGTGTATTGGTGTAAGAAATAGGCGGAGCCGGCTGGCCATTATTCCAAACGTGTTCTCAACCACTCTTCTGGCTCTGGCCAGCCGGTAATTAAAAACTCTCTGGCCCGGGGTGAGGGTCCTCATAGGGAATGGCCACATAAGATCGTCCCCCAGCGCAAACGCTTCATCTGCAACGAAGACGAATGGGAGTCCTTCCGCATTGTCTTCTGGAGGTGGCAAGTCCAAGCTGCCATTCTGGAGATGCCTGTAGAACTCTGTGTGGGCGATGACTCCACCATCTGACATCCGGCCATTCTTCCCCACGTCCACATACAGGAACTCTTAAGTAGCTGACACCACCGCCAACATCACAATACTATTGAACCCCTTGTAGTTGTAATAGTATGACCCCAAGTTGGGTGGTGGGACGATGTGGACGTGTTTCCCATCAATTGCCCCTCCGCAGTTAGGAAAGTCCCACCGCTGGGCAAAGTGGGAGGCCACAGTCTGCTATTCCTGTGGGTTGGAAGGAAACTGTGGAGTCAAGCAAGAAAAAAAAATCATCATTTTGCACATAAACATGGAAAGCAGATTAGACACAAACATTCTTGGCCAACATCAGTATAACATTTATTTTAGGGAGTATTTAAAGACAAAGGTATAAGGTCCACCTATCAGATTCCTCCCCCCCCCCCCTCTCATGGGCCATTTAAAAAAAATTATGGGGGGGAGTTGTTTTGGACAGGTAACCCTCTCCACTTCATTGAGAGATGAATGGCTAAATAATGTGTATTACTTTGGCTAGCCCCTCCTTACTTACACTATTGGCAACCCACTGGACAGGTAAGACGTGTCATAATACAAAGAGATAAATACACACTGTACACATTTTAGCACATTTTTACATTCTGCTATTACCTATCAAGATAATAATAGGATCCAAAAACTTTAAACAGTACCATTTGAAAGTATTCAGGCAGGCCCTTGCACTACATGCTTTGGGGAATTCATCCATAAATCTGACCACAAAAGAGGTGGGTATAGTGTGTATGGGTTTTTTAAAAGTCAGCAGATAGAGGATTGAGGATAGATAGAGGATTGGTATCAGCTGAGTTAGCAGTTGGGGGGAGGGAGGGTTCCAAATGATTTTGGGACCCAAAAAAAAAGCCTGTGGCACTCTGCCTGAATTTAAAGCACACATCACAATTTCCAACATTTTAGGGGGTATTTAGGGTAAAGCACTACTATGGAGATGACAAAATACATTGTTAAGTGACTACACAAGGTGAATATAGGCCCAGGAGAGCATGCTGGGGAGGTAAGTGAAGGCAAAGATGTGTGAAGGACACAAAAAAATTACATAAAAATCCAGCATGCATGAGGACAAAGGGGACATTCACAGCATATTACAATCATGGTAATTAGGGAATGAGGAAAGAAATACAATATATTATCAAACATTAAAGACAATAAAATGTGATATTAAAGGATAAAAATCTTACCTTAATATAGTCCTTCTGCAGGATGATGGCAGAACAGGTCTCTGGGATAATGATCCCCAGAGCCTGGGGGGAGATGCCTGTTGAGAACATGAGGTCCTGCAGGCTTCTCCCCGTTGCCAAGTACCGCAGGGTGGTGACTAACCTCTGCTCCAGAGTGATGGCTTGCCTCATGCAGGTATCCTGCCTGCTGATATAGGGGGTCAGCAAAGCCAACAAACGGTGAAAAACGGGATCCGTCATCCGGAGAAAGTTCCTGAAATCGTCAGGATTATTCTCACGGATCTCACGGAGCAAAGGCATGTGACAGAATTGGTCACGCTGGAGCAACCAATTCTTGGTCCATGAACTCCTCCTCGCCCTGTTCATGGACTGGGCTTGTGTCAAAGTAAGAACCCCAACACCAAGCCCCAGCACAGCACGAACTCTGCGATGAGTACGTATACGCAACATGGCTAGAAAACGGTCGCTGCTCAGAACGAAGTAACAGAACGCACTGAAGAACAGCAAAGCCTCTGAAGAGCGACCTGAAAATTAGTAACAAACCAACAAGAACACAATGACAAGTCAATGGTAACTCGCTGCACGCACTGAAGACCAGATACAAACCCACAAGCACAAACTGAACAGCAGAAATACGATCTGAAAACCACAAGTCTGAAAAAGCGCGAATCGTCTCTCACCAAACTTTTACTAACACGAGATTAGCAAAAGGAGCCCAAAGGGTGCCGCGCTTGGTACTGAACTGCCCTTTTAAAGTCTCGTCGTACATGGTGGATGTCACCGCGTTCTTGGCGTTCGGAAATTCTGACAACTTTGTGCGACCGTGTGTATGCAAAACAAGTTTGAGCCAACATCCGTTGAAAAAAATCCATGGATTTTGTTGTCGGAATGTCCGATCAATGTCCGACCGTGTGTACGGGGCATAAGTGTCGGGCAGATGGCAAACGGGCGGGGGGATCACAGTGGCAGTATTGGATGGCACAGTGGCAGCATTGACTTGCACAGTGGCAGCATTGGATGGCACAGTGGGAGCATTGGATGGCACAATGGCCGCATTGGGAGCATTTGATGGCACAGTGGCAGCATTGGATGGCACAGACAGTGGCAGCTAGGGATGAGCCGAACACCCCCCTGTTCGGTTCGCACCAGAACATGCGAACAGGAAAAAAGTTCGTTCGAACACGCGAACGCCGTTAAAGTCTATGGGACACGAACATGAATAATCAAAAGTGCTAATTTTAAAGGCTTATATGCAAGTTATTGTCATAAAAAGTGTTTGGGGACCTGGGGCCTGCCCCAGGGGACATGGATAAATGCAAAAAAAAAGTTTTAAAAACAGCCATTTTTTCAGGAGCAGTGATTTTAATAATGCTTAAAGTCAAACAATAAAAGTGTAATATCCCTTTAAATTTCGTAGCTGGGGGGTGTCTATAGTATGCCTGTAAAGGGGCACATGTTTCCTGTGTTTAGAACAGTCTGACAGCAAGATGACATTTCGAAGGAAAAAAGCCATTTAAAACTACTCGCGGCTATTGCATTGCCGGTCCGACAATACAGATAGAAGTTCATTGATAAAAACAGCATGGGAATTCCCCACAGGGGAACCCCGAACCAAAATTTTAAAAAAATGACGTGGAGGTCCCCCTAAATTCCATACCAGGCCCTTCAGGTCTGGTATGGATATTAAGGGGAACCCCGGCCAAAATTAAAAAAAAAATGATGTGGGGGTCCCCCTAAATTCCATACCAGACCCTTCAGGTCTGGTACGGATTTTAAGGGGAACCCCGCGCCAAAATAAAAAAAAAACCGCCGTGGGGTCCCCCCAAAAATCCATACCAGACCCTTATCCGAGCAAGCAACCTGGCAGGCCGCAGGAAAAGAGGGGGGAACGAGAGAGCGCCCCCCCTCCTGAACCGTACCAGGCCACATGCCCTCAACATTGGGAGGGTGCTTTGGGGTAGCCCCCCAAAACACCTTGTCCCCATGTTAATGAGGACAAGGGCCTCATCCCCACAACCCTGGCCCGTGGTTGTGGGGGTCTGCGGGCGGGGGGCTTATCGGAATCTGGAAGCCCCCTTTAACAAGGGGACCCCCAGATCCCGGCCACCCCCTGTGTGAAATGGTAAGGAGGTACAAAAGTACCCCTACCATTTCACTAAAAAACTGTCAAAAATGTTAAAAATGAAAAGAGACAGTTTTTGACAATTCCTTTATTTAAATGCTTCCTCTTTCTTCTTTCTTCTATCTTCCTTCATCTTCTTCTTCTGGTTCTTCTGGTTCTTTCTCCGGCGTTCTTGTCCAGCATCTCCTCCGCGGCGTCTTCTATCTTCTTCTCCTCGGGCCGCTCCGCACCCATGGCATGGGGGGAGGCTCCCGCTCTTCTCTTCTTCTCTTCTTCATCTTCTTCTTTTCTTCTCTTCTTCTCTTCTTCATTTTCTTCACCGGGCCGCTCCTCATCCATGCTGGCATGGAGGGAGGCTCCCGCTGTGTGACGGCGTCTCCTCGTCTGACGGTTCTTAAATAACGGGGGGCGGGGCCACCCAGTGACCCCGCCCCCCTCTGACGCACGGTGACTTGACGGAACTTCCCTGTGACGTCACGGGGAATGCCACAGGGAAGTCCCTTCATGTCCCGTGCGTCAGAGGGGGGCGGGGTCACCGGGTGGCCCCACCCCCCGTTATTTAAGAACCGTCAGACGAGGAGACGCCGTCACACAGCGGGAGCCTCCCTCCATCATGGATGAGGAGCGGCCCGGAGAAGAAAATGAAGAAGAGAAGAAGAGAACAAAAGAAGAAGATGAAGAAGAGAAGAGCGGGAGCCTCCCCCCATGCTATGGGTGCGGAGCGGCCCGAGGAGAAGAAGATAGAAGACGCTGCGGAGGAGATGCTGGACAAGAATGCCGGAGGAAGAACCAGAAGAAGAAGAAGAAGAAGAAGATGACGGAAGATAGAAGAAAGAAGAAAGAAGAAACATTTAAATAAAGGAATTGTCAAAAACTGTCTCTTGTCATTTTTAACATTTTTGACAGTTTTTTAGTGAAATGGTAGGGGTACTTTTGTACCTCCTTAGTCCTTACCATTTCACACAGGGGGGCCGGGATCTGGGGGTCCCCTTGTTAAAGGGGGCTTCCAGATTCCGATAAGCCCCCCGCCCGCAGACCCCCACAACCACCGGCCAGGGTTGTGGGGATGAGGCCCTTGTCCTCATCAACATGGGGACAAGGTGTTTTGGGGGGCTACCCCAAAGCACCCTCCCAATGTTGAGGGCATGTGGCCTGGTACGGTTCAGGAGGGGGGGCGCTCTCTCATCCCCCCCTCTTTTCCTGCAGCCTGCCAGGTTGCGTGCTCGGATAAGGGTCTGGTATGGATTTTTGGGGGGACCCCACACCGTTTTTTTTTGGGCGCGGGGTTCCCCTTAAAATCCATACCAGACCTGAAGGGCCTGGTATGGAATTTAGGGGGACCCCCACGTGATTTTTTTTTTTTAATTTTGGTTCGGGGTCCCCCATGTGTATTGTCGGACCGGCAATGCAATAGCCGCGAGTAGTTTTAAATGGCTTTTTTCCTTCGAAATGTCATTTTGCTGTCGGACTGTTCTAAACACAGGAAACATGCGCCCCTTTACAGGCATACTATAGATACCCCCCAGCTATGAAATTTAAAGGGATATTACACTTTTATTGTTTGACTTTAAGCATTATTAAAATCACTGCTCCTGAAAAAACGTCCGTTCTTAAAACTTTTTTTGCATTGATCCATGTCCCCTGGGGCAGGACCCAGGTCCCCAAACACTTTTTATGACAATAACTTGCATATAAGCCTTAAAAATTAGCACTTTTGCGTTCTCCCATAGACTTTTAAAGGGTGTTCCGCCGCATTCGAATTTGCCGCGAACACCCCAAATTGTTTGCTGTTCAGCGAACTTGCGAACTAGCTGTTCAAACTCGAAGCTCATCCCTAGTGGCAGCATTTGATGGCACAGTGGCAGCATTTGATGGCACAGTGGCAGCATTGGCAGCATTTGATGGCATAGTGGCAGCATTGGATGGCACAGTGGGAGCATTTGATGGCACAGTGGCAGCACTGGGAGCATTTGATGGGCACAGTGGCAACATTTGATGGCACAGTGGCAGCACTGGGAGAATTTGATGGGCACGGTGGCAGCATTTGATGGCACAGTGGCTGCAATTGATGAGCACCAGTGGCTGCGCTTGATGGCACAGTGGCTGCATTTGATGGCACAGTTGCACCGTTTGATGGGCACAGTTTCAGTGGCTGCAATTGATGGGCACAGTAGCTGTGTTTGATGGCACAGTGGCGGTATTTGATGGCACAGTGGCTGCGTTTGATGGCACAGTAAGGCTGCAATTGATGGGGTTTTTTTTTAATTTTTCAATTTGTTTGCGCCCCCCTAAAAATTTTGAGCACCAGCCGCCACTGGATATTACAAATTTTTGGGAATTACATTTTGATTTCTGATGTTGGTACACATATCACATTTTTTGGGCTCAAATTGTGATTATTTAAAATAATAAAAAGCACAAAAAATTATGACCCATTTTAAATTTGCATCGGCAATGATATTGTTTGTGGATTGTAAAGACACCTGTGTGAGTTTGAGTAAAGATTGTTGTGAGATGGAGAGTAACAAGTGAAAGTGACAGAGAAAAATATAATTTACCAAAACATCAAAACATTCCACATTCTAGTATTCTTAAAAACAAAATAGTTGCAGTAGAAGTAACGATGTTGCAAAGGCATATGTATTTCAGAGAAGAGAGCTATTTGCAGGTCTGAGCATGTTCATTTGTGTTGGCACCTACTGTAGTTGTACAAAAACGGGGAATTTATCTCTTCTCAGACTTTTAAAGATATTTCAGTGTAGAAATCACTTTTTCACACAGTTTAAAAGCAGATTATCTTTAAATAATATACTGCATATTTCAGTACCACTCTAAACATTATTTCCATATGCACTACTCCAGGTTTTAGCAGAGAAATGCCTCGTACACATGATGCCAACAAAACCGTGGAATTATGTCCGAAGGGTGTTGGCTCAAACTTGTCTTGCATACACACGGTCATACAAATGTTGGCCAACAATTACGAACTAAGTTGTTTTTCAGCTCTTTAGCGCCACCCTTTGGGCTTTTTCTGTTAATTTTGTGTTAGTAGAAGTTTGGTGAGTGTTGATTCGCGCTTTTCTTTTCGCATTTTTTATTTAGCGCTTTTCAGTTCATGCTTTTCAGTTCATTTCTGAACAGCCGTTCGTCAACCAGACATGTTGCGGAATCGGAGGAGATAACGATAACACCACACAACACACCTCCACTACACAGCACACCTCCACTACACCGCACAGCACACCTCCACTACACCGCACAGCACACCTTAACTACACTGCACAGCACACCTCCACTACACTGCACAGTACACATCCACTACACCGCACAGTACAGCACACCTCCACTACACCACACAGCACACCTCCACTACACCGCACAGTATAGCACACCTCCACTACACTGCACAGCACATCTCCACTACCCCACAGTGCACACCTCCACTACACTGCATGGCACACCTCCACTACACCACACAGCACACCTCCACTACACTGCACAGTACACCTCCACTACACCACACAGCACAACTCCACTACACTGAACAGCACACCTCCACTAAACAGCACAGCATAATACACCTCCACTACACCACACAGCACCCCTCCACTACACCACACAGCACACCTCCACTACAATGCACAGCGCACCTCCACTACACCTCACAGCACACCTCCACTACACCGCACAGCACATCTCCACTACACTGCATAGCACACCTCCACTACACCACACAGCACAACTCCACTGCACAGCACACCTCCACTACACCACACAGCACAGCACACCTCCACTACACAGCACACCTCCACTACACCACACAGCACACCTCCACTACACTGCACAGCATAACTACGCTGTACAGCACGCCTCCACTACACTGCACAGCACACCTCCACTACACTGCACAGCACAGCACACCTCCACTACACAGCAAACCTCCACTACACCACACAGCACACCTCCACTACACTGCACAGCACAACTACACTGCACAACACACCTCCACTACATTGCGCAGCACACGTCCACTACACTGCACAGCACAGCACACCTCCACTACACCGCACAGCACACTGTTGCATTTGATGGCACAGTGGCTGTATTTGATGGGCACAGTGGCTGTATTTGATGGGCACAGTGGCTGCAATTTATGGCACAGTGGCTGCATTTGATGGGCACAGTGGCTGTATTTGATGGGCACAGTGGCTGCATATGACGGTCACAGTAGCTGCATTTGATGGCACAGTGGCTGCATTAGATGGGACAGTGGCTGCATTTGATGGGCACAGTTGCTGTATTTGATGGGCCCAATGGCTGTATTTCATGGCACAGTGGCTGCATTTGCTGGGCACAGTGGCTGCAATTGATGGCACAGTGGCTGCAATTGATGGCACAGCGGCTGTATTTGATGGGCACAGTGGCTGTATTTGCTGGGCAGAGTGGCTGCATATGATGGCACAGTGGCTGCAATTGATGGCACAGTGGCTGCAATTGATGGCACAGCAGCTGCAATTGATGGTACAGTGAGGCTGCAATTGATGTTTTTTTTAAGTATTTTTCAGAATTTTTCAGTTTGTTTGCGCTCCCCAAAAATTTTGAGCACCAGCCACCACTGATATGTACTTATATGAAGAATTATTAAATATATTTGACTTTCTATGGCCAGCCTATCACATACCACTGCTCATTGAATTAAAGTGATTGTAAAGTCAGAAGGTTTTTTGTCTTAATGCATTCTTCCTTAACAGGAAGGAGGGGCCAGGAGCTCCAGCCAGGGACCTGAGAAGAGGAGGATCTGGGCTGCCCTGTGCAAAACCACTGCACAGAGCAGGTAAGTAAAACATGTTTATTATTTTAATAGAAATAAAAAAAAAGAAAGAAAAAAACGAGACTTTACAATCACTTTAAGGGCCACCTAAGATTTGTATCATTGCTTTGCTGTCCACCCAGGTTGTTGTTTTTACTTTAAGCACGTTTAATTGGTATATACAGTGCCTTGCAAAAGTATTCATCCCCCTTGGCTTTTTATCAATTTTGTTACATACAGCCTGTAGTTCAATGTTAGGGGTTAGGGTTATAAAAAAATATCCAAATCTTTGATTATCCCTAGGAGCACCATCAAATCTTTCATAACCAAATGGAAAAAACATGGCACAACAGCAAACCTGCCAAGAGACGGCCGCACACCAAAACTCACGTACACGGACAAGGAGGGCATTAATCAGAGAGGCAGCACAGAGACCTAAGGTAACCCTGGAGGAGCTGCAGAGTTCCACAGCAGAGACTGGAGTATCTGTACATAGGATGACAATAAGCTGTACGCTCCATAGAGTTGGGCTTTATGGCAGAGTGGCCAGAAGAAAGCCATTACTTTCAGCAAAAAAAAAAAATGGCACGTTTTGAGTTTGCGAAAAGGCATGTGGGTGACTCCCATGGAGGAAGGTGCTCTGGTCTGATATGACTAAAATTTTACCTTTTAGCCATCAAAGAAAACGCTATGTCTGGCGCAAACCCAACACATCACATCACCCAAAGAACACCATCCCATGTGTTTCAGCAGTCAGGGCTGGGAAACTGATCAGAGTTGAGCAAAAGATGGATGGTGCTAAATACAGGGATAGTCTTGGGCAAAACCTGTACCACTCACAGTCAAAGCCCAGGCCTCAATCCAATAGAAAATCTGTGATCAGACTTAAAGATTGCTGTTCACAAGCGCAAACCATCCAAATTGAAAGAGCTGGAGCAATTTTGTAAGGAGGAATGGGGGAAAATCCCAGTGGTAAGATGTGGCAAGCTCATAGAGACTTATCCAAAACGACTTGGAGCTGTGATAGCCACAAAAGGTGGCTCTACAAAGTATTGACTTTAGGGGGGTGAATAGTTATGCACATTGACTTTTTCTGTTATTTTGTCCTATTTGTTGTTTGCTTCACAATAAAAAAAAACATCTTCAAAGTTGTGGGCATGTTCTGTAAATTAAATGATACAAATCCTCAAACAATCCATGTTAATTCCAGGTTGTGAGGCAACAAAACACGAAAAATGCCAAGGGGGGGTGAATACTTTTGCAAGGCACTGTATCTTCCGATTTAGCCTTTTTTATACTGATGCTCTGTGTTAAACCTTTTTTACAAACATAAATATACCGAGTAGTCTTCCCTGGTCATCCGATGGTAATATTGTAAAGACCTGTCCAGTATTAGCACAAAGGGCCCATTCACCGCTGTTAAATGAGGTAATACATTCTTACTTTGTTGCCTTTTGATCAGTACATGATACAGAATTCTGACGAAGGTCTATACATTTGATATTTACTCTCTTTCTTTTTCCACTAGCCCTTTGTGAGTTAACACACTTATACCACCTTTATTATATAGCGCTATATTATATTATATATTATATATCCAAGATAAGAGATAATACACTGTATCCTGTTCTATAAGTTTTTTGGAGTTGCTGTATATTAAAGGTTAGCATATCTTGTGTTCCCCATACTTAATTTAATTACTACATAATGCTGTATGTCGGATTGTAACATATGCATCTTGTTTTATATATTTTGTGGAATTTGCATAACAAATATTTGTTTAGGCTTCATGCACACTGCAGCTTTTTTCCTGCCTCTAAATGTCTATGTTAGTCCATGTTGTCCATGCACACACAGGCTTTTAGAGGAGTTTAGAGGCAGGGGCGATTAGGGGAAAATCTAAGTGCACCAAAATTTTGTTCAGGAGAGGAACGTTTGCGCAGAAATAATGCTGATGCACCTAGATGCGTCTAAACACGCCTAAACACTAGACACATTTAGAACTTAAAGTGATTGTAAAGTCTTGTCTTTTTAATTAAAACTTTCAAATATGTTATACTTACTTGCTCTGTTGCAGTGGATTTGCACAGAGTAGCCCGGATCCTCTTCTTCTTGGGTCCCTCTTTGGCTCTTCTGGCACCTCCCTCCTTTTGGGTGCCCCCACAGCAAGCAGCTTGCTATGGGGGCACCCAAGCTGGGTCACAGCTCCCTGTGTTAATTTGAAAATGGAGATGTGGCCCAGATCTGCCTCCTTTCTATTCTTATTGGCTGACTGATTTTGATTGATAGCAGTGGGAGCCAATGGCGCCATGCTGCTGTCTCAGCCAATGAGGAGGAGAGTTCCGGATGGCCGAGACATTCCTACAACAACAGTAAGAAATGGGGAGGGGTTGTAATTGTGCAGGTGAAAGTAAAAAAATGAAAAAAGAAAAACCATGAAGAAGCAAGCTCAGGTTTTCTGTGCCTAGATTCAGTGTAGTTCTGCTTAAAACATAGGGATAGAAGGATGGAAAGAATCCATATGATTATCTTCCCGAACAAGGGTGTAATATGTCCAGCTGTAGAAACTGTGCATTGTAAGCCATTTTTTTATGTAATAAGGCTGACTAAATAAAAAACAGACTTCAGGGGAGTGTCCTGAATGTTTGCGGTGTTTTCAGTGTGAGAGAATAAAAGGATCCGATTGGGGGTCTGGTCACCCATCGGGCTGGTGAGCACTGTAGAGTCTCCCCCTAGAGTGATACTAAGTTTGGTGGTTTGAACTTAGCCTGTGGTTAAAAAATTGCTCCCTAATCATGGTCATACGCGCATAGAATTTTGGACAAAACTAGTCGTTTTCAGAAAGATCTTTCAACATTCGTCCCGTTAATGGACCTAACTTTAGAGTCGATTTGAGAGCCAGGCCTGGCTAATGTTGATGGATGCGAAGTGAAAACTTTTACTGTTTCAACCAGAGTGTATATGCGATTGTTATATTTGAAATGAAAAAAATCCTCTGTCTTGTATTGCACATGTCCTTGAAATATAGGTGAACCAGATGAAAAATCTGTGAAAGAAAGGATGTGCGTTCGTGAACTATGCTTGTTCCTTCACACTAATATGAGATGTATGTCCAAAAACAATCAAAGTCTGATATCTGTGTATATATGTATACAGTGGGTATATATTACCGGAATTATATATAAAATATATGTATTATTAGAGACATAAATACATTTACGTAGGTTTGTGTTTCCAGGGTCACAAACGTCATTACCTTCGTTTTTGGTAATCATTCAAAACAATTATATATATTATTATTGTTATCAACTGATCACTTTCGATCATGGAAACAAGTTTATTCTATCAGTTAGTGGACAATTCGCTTTTGAGTGATGAATGTTCACTCTGCAAACAGAGGATATTCTATACATGTATGGCCACCCTTAGACACACATTTTTTTTTCTTTGTTTTATAAGCTTTTGTGTTTGTTGTGTTATAGAAAAAATTCAACATCGATTTCAACACCACACTAAGGCCAGGGAGGGTGATGAAAGCAATGAAAATTTTTACTTTAAGGAAATCAGATAATGCATGGTGTTCATATGACCCCAGAGTAGCAGAAGGATAGCCACGTGGCAAAATGCACATGTTTTCCTTAAGCTTCACACGTTTCCAACATGTAGCATGGCAAGAGTTGTTACAAGGAGACAGTATCCCAGAGTTATGTAATTCTTCTTAAGGACTGCATCCCTGTTCTATTTAGTTAGAAATAGAGAGCCAGAATGCCAGCCACCATGTCATGTCAAGTCATGAACCAGTGAGATATAATAATCCAATTAATTAAAGACCAACGTTAAGATACTACAACGTGCCCCTAGACATTTTACCTGATCTTCAACTTGAAGTGAACCTTCATGGTGGAAATATGGGGTCTGTAATTACCAACTTCTTTGCCTCACTAAATAAGGTGGTCAGAGGTTAAGTGAAGCAGGAGGGTGAGTATGGCAGCCAGAGAGCTAGTTATCTTTAAAATAAGTCAGCAGTGACAGCACTCAAATTTGCATCATTGGTACATAGTATGTCTGGTTGGAAAAATACACAAATCCATCCAGGACCACCCACAGAGAACAAAAACACCACACACAATTCCAGAACCTCCATGTACACAATCCTATATCCACAATTGATCCAGAGGAATGCAAAAAAAAAACAATAAAGCATGATCCAATTTTGCTACAGCAGGGGAAAAAATCCTTCCTAATCCTCCAAGAGGCAATTTTTCCTGTATGAACTTTACCTATAAATATTAGTATCTAGTTATATTTTGTGCATTTAGGAATAAATCCAGGCCTTTATTAAAACTATCTACTGAGCTGGCCAGAACAAACTCTTGAGGGAGTCTATTCCACATTAACACAGCTCTTACTGTGAAAAAGTCTTTCTGTATTTGGCAGTTAAATCTCTTTTCCTCCAGACATAAAGAGTGCCCCCTTGTCCTCAGCGATGATCTTAAATTGAATAACTCATCATCAAGTTCACTATATGGGCCACTTATGTATTTATACATGTTGATCATATCTCCCCTCAATATCCTCTTCTCAAGAATGAATACATTCAGTTCCTCTAATCTTTCCTGATACCTGAGCTCCTCCATGCCTCTTATCAGTTTGGTTGCTCTTCTCTGCACTTTCTCCAGTTTCCCAATATCCTTTTTGTGAACTGGTACCCAAAACTGAACTGCATATTCTAGATGAGGTGTGGTTAATAATGTGTTCAGGGGTAAATTTATATTTCTCTCTTCCCTCTTAATACAAGAAAGGATTTTGCTTGCTTTGGAAACCGGCATTGCTTGGCATTGCATGCTATTATTAAACCTAAGATCTACCAGAACAGCCAGATCCTTCTCCACCATTGATTCCCCCAGTTGTACTCCTCCTAGTATGTATGATGCATGCATATTCTTAGCCCTCAATTGCATAACTTTACATTTATCAACAATAAACCTCATTTGCCACATAGTTGCCCAATTAAACAGTGCACTGATGTCGGCTTGTAGGTTGGAGACATCCTGTAAGGACGTTATTCCACTGCATAGCTTGGTGTCATCCGCAAACACTAAAATGGTACTTTTAATCCCAGACCCTGAATCATTTATAAATATATTAAAAAGTAAGGGTCGCAACACTGAACCGTGGGGTACACCACTGATAACCTTAGACCAGTAAGAATCATTATCCATTACTCTCCATTACTTTTCTATCCATTTACAAACTGATTTTTCTAAGCCTGTAGACTTTACCTTACACATTAGCCGTGTGTGGGGAACTGTGTCATGCGCTTTTGCAAAATCCAAGTATACTACTACATCCACAGCCACCCATCTGTCCAAGGTTTTACTTACCTCCTCATAAAATCAGGTTTGTTTGACAACTTCTGGCTTTCATAAATCCATGCTGTCTGTTGCCTAAAATATTTTTCTGGCAAAAACTCATGTTTTATAAAACTCCCCAGTACCTTCGGAGCTATAGAAGTTAAAGTCTAAAAATGTTTTACATGATTGCAATCCTTGCATGAGAATAAAAAATATTTAGGTGTGGTGTCAGCATCGCTCCCTCAGCCCACCTTTACTTTACCTGAGACCCCTTTTGATCCAGCGCCGTGCACTTCGGCAGATCATTTCTCCCGTCACTTCTGGGTCTCGCTGGCTTTGCTGGGGCACCAGGAACCATTGGCTCCCAGTGCTGTCAATCAAAGCCGTGAGGACGGAACGGGGGCAGGGCCGAGTCCCTCTGTCTGTGTCAACGAACGCAGCAGAGAGACTTGGGTGCGAGCACGCAAGAGTGTCCCCATGGGAAGCGGCTTTCCATGGGGGCACTGGACAGAGGGGAGGGGCCAGAAGCGCCGATGGGGGACCCGAAAAGAGGAGGTTCCCAGCCGCTCTATGTGATTCCATTGCACAGAGTAGGTAAGTATAGTAGACACGTTTTGTTTTGTTTTTTTGTTTTTGTTTTTTTGATCATGTTTCACTTTAAATTATTTATAGCAGATCTCCGGGAAAGAAAACATTTCCCCATGCACTGGAGTTGCCCATGCTCTGGATGTGAGGATGGCAGGAACCTGTCCACTGCTGGACGTGGGGGAGCACCGCTTTCCTGAGGATCTAATAAATATAAGCTCTGTGTTAACTAGACAAAATGAGCAGATAACCCATACAGCGCTGGCACAGCCCCACTGCATGGGGAAAAACAAAACATTTTCATGAGTTCTGCATTAAAGTGGGAGTAAACTCCCATGCATGAATTTTATCTATAGGTAAGCCTATAATAAGGCTTACCTATAGGTTCAGTAAATATCTCTAAAACGTGCACTGTTTAGGAGATATTTACTGTAGATGCAGCTGTCACCGTCACCGGCGCTTGCACTCTGAAGAAACATTCCTTCAGAGCCCTGTGCCGTAAACAGCGGCTCCCGCGTGCATGTGCGGGAGTAACATCATCGTGGCTCCGGCCAGTCACAAAGCTGGATTCCACGAAACCGGGTGAAGATGGGAGCCCCTTCAGCTGTCACTGGAAGGCTTCGTTTTCAGGTAAGTTTCAGATGCTAGCACATTATGACATTATATTTCAGGTTTAAAAAAAAAAAAAAAAACACCCAGTGGTTTACTACCGCTTTAAAGCTACTGAAACTTTTGATGCACAGTCATTTACTGCAGATAAGTACATTCTTTTGAAACGCCATTTAAAAAAGCAAAATCGATGTTTTAATAGGATTTTTAATATTGAAATAGCAAACTCAAGCTCAGGTATACTGTAATAATAAAAAATAAACTGTTAATAACAATAAGTAATAATAAAAAGTATGCAGAAGTCATAAGAAATGCTTAGCCATGTTAAAATGTTAAACAAAAACTTAATGGGAATCTCTCCTGAGAAAATAATGGAGGCCATTGCTGAACTCTCTTTTGGCTTCAGTGCTGTCTGAGTCTGACCTGGAACAAATGCAGAGATAAGGAAGTCTGACACTTTTCTGACACTCATTTACAGTATGTTTGTTCCATGTCTGAGAATTAAAAGTTCTTAAGTCACATACAGAGAGCCAACCAGCATTTTTAGAAGGAGGCTAGCGATATACCTCCCCTCTATAATTCTCTCATGAAGTAAGTCACTTTCCTAAGTGCATTGTCAGCAAAATGCTTGTATCTATTGCCAGCAATACAAAAAAAAAACTGATGGAGGCAGTAAATAGGTACATTCTGTGTGATATATTCACATATCCAATATTGTGCACTACAACAAGGCAAAAATAAGCTATGATAAGCCAATCATTTCAGGGTAGTTTTTATTGAAACTGTTATTGTAGCACCTTCTAGTGTGCTAGAATGTCAGTGTAATGTTTTTTTGGGCCACAAACAACCCCACCCCCGGCCCGCCGGTCTAGCAGCACTAGCACAACTGCCCCTACCCCCCTCCCACGGCGCAGCACTAACACCCCCAGCAAACCCCCCAACCATCTTCCTGTCCCTGTCCTTAAGCGTGGCGGGCTTGGGGGAAGCTGCTCTGGTGTCCTTTTCTGGAGCAGCTTCCGTGGTGCATCTCCTCTCCTCCTGGCGCTAGGCGTCCAATAGGATTGCCTGACGTTTTGGCCAATCAGGTAGCGGGTTTCATACCTGCTTTCTGATTAGCCAGGAGGAGGATCAGTGTTGCAACAGCAAATATTCATTCGCTGTTGCAACACACCTGGGTGGGATCGGAGCGCATACTCAGCAACCTGAGCCCACCCTATTTTGAAGCCTCTGGCTCTAATCAGGTGCTTAAAAAAAATGCAGCTGTAATTCATGGGCCGCATGAGTAGGGGGTGGTCGCTGATAGATTCATGCTATGGATGAATCTATCCATTGTATATAGGGGGTGGCGTGGAGAGAGTAGGCCCCATACAGCCTACTAGAAAGTGTCTGCCCTCCCTTTCCCCTCTTAGTGTGACTGTAGTGTCAGTGTAGAGCAGAACATAGAAATATACAATGAGCAGTATGTAGTGCAGGAAAGCAAGAAATGGCAGTGCAGCACTGTGGAGTGTATGGTATGTAACAGTAGGAAGGTTCAAGGCAGTGGGCAGTTAAGTATGTAGTGGCAGGGCAGTCAGTAACCAGTAGATTGTGGCAAGGCAGTCAGTGAGAAGTATGTAGTGACAGGGCTGTCAGGGAATAGTAGATTGTGGCAGGGCAGTCAGTGAGCAGTATGTAGTAGCAGGGCTGTCAGGGAACAGTATGTAATGGTAAGGCTTTCAGTGAGCAGCATGTAGTGGCCGGGCAGTCATTTAGCCGAATATTGTGGCTGGGAGGTCAGTGAGCAGTATGTAGCTGCAGAGTGGTCGGTGAGCAATATGTAGTGGCAGGGCAGAGAACAGTATATGGTGGTCGGGTAGTCAGTGATCATTGTGTAGTGGCAGGGCAGAGAGCAGTATATAGTTGTAGGGCAACCAATGAGCAGTATGTAGGGGCACAGTGATCAGTGAGCAGTATGTAGTGGCAGGATAGGGCAGTATATAGTGGTGGAGCAGTCAGCCAGTCAGCAGTATGTAGAGGCAGGGTGGTCAGCAAACAATATGTAGTGTCAGGATAGGGCAGTATGTAGTGACAGGGCAGTCAGTGAGCAGTATGCAAGTGTATGGCAGTCAGTAAGCAGTATGTAATGGAAGGATGGTCGGTGCAGTAAGCAGTATTTAGTGGTAGGGCAGTTAGGGAGCAGTATGTAGTGGCAGGTTAGTCAGTAACAGTATGTAGTGGTAGGTCAGGATAGTCTATGAGGAGTATCTAGCTCATCCCCATTTGCTTGTGACATCATCTGGGATGGACGAGAAGAGAGGAGGGGCCGCCGGGGAGCAGCGCGACATGAGAGAGAACTTATCACAGACGCTTCCTAGTAAACAATGTGACCCATGTATCCTGATGTGCCCCATGTATCCTGATGCGCCCCGCGTACCCTGATGCACCCTATGTACCCTGATGTGCCCCATGTATCCCGATGCGCCCCATGTACCCTGATGTGCCCCATGTACCCTGATGTGCCCCATGTATCCTGATGTGCCCCATGTGCTTTGATGTGCCATGTGCCTTATGTACCATGCCCTGGTGTGCTGTGCCTCAATGTCCTGTGCCCTGATGTACTGTGCCCTGATGTGCCATGTGCCCTGTCCTGATGTACTGTGCCCTGATGTGCTCTGTCCTGTGCTATGTGCCCTGTCCCGATGTGCTGTGTCCTGTACCCTAATGTGCCCTGTCCTGATGTGCCATGTGTCCTGTACCCTGATGTGCCATGTGTCCTGTCCTGTACCCTGATGTGCCATGTGTCCTGTACCCTGATGTGCCATGTGTCCTGTCCTGTACCCTGATGTGCCATGTGTCCTGTACCCTGATGTGCCATGTGTCCTGTACCCTGATGTGATGTGTGTTCTGTACCCTGATGTGCCATGTGCCCTGATGTGGCCTGTTGTGCTGTACCCTGATGTGCTGTACACTTATGTGCTGTACCCTGATGTGGTCTGATGTGCTGTGCCCTGTGCCCTGATGTGCATTGTACCCTGGTGTGCTGTGCCCTGGGCCGGTCTGGATGAAGTCCAGGGCCACATTTTTATTTTATTGTTTGTTTGTTGTTGATTTTAATAGGGTGGGGAACCTCAGTCAGGTTTAATTGTCCAAAAAACATTTTTATTTGGAGAAAAAAAAATCAGAAAGCTAAGGTGTTTCAGGGGTTCCAAGGGGACCACCTTTTGGTTAGGTTTGGTCATTTGGTTGTTTGGTTAATGATAAAGTGGTTTGTTCTGGACATTGTAAATCAATAGCATCCTGGAAGACAGATCGGTGTGTAGAGCTGCAAAGAACCAACATCTGGAGCACTTACAGAGAACTACTTATTAGCACACAAAACACAACATAAACTAAAGAATCAAAAGACACACAGAGATTCTTCATGCTCCTAATACACACATACACCCTCTAAATAGCTGACAACACATTTAATGAGTTATTCACCTAAAATAATGATACAATAATGCAGCAATACCCCTGATGCAATGTATATAAAAAGATGTGTAAATATAAACATATAACTTAAGTGCTGAACAAAGAAAACAATACATCAGTAAAATTCATTTCAGTATAATAAAATAGATAATTAGTGCATTAGCACGTCTAGTCACAGTTTCCAATGCCCGTATAATGCGGAAAAAAAATACTCTATAATCTGTTCTTGCATCAGATTGCTGTGCAACAAAACCACATGCATACGTGCTGAAGTGCCATTTCAAAAACACCTCAGTGTCCCACATCACACAGAAATGGGCTAGAACTCACCTCCTTACATGGACCTAATAGTGCAAATAAGGTTTTATAGCACATTGCCCATTGCTAGTTAAAAATTGGATCAGAGGTAACGACTCATTCCAGGTACGTTTATATTTGGAGGTAGAACACAAGACATTACATAATGCTTTCCATATTGCAGACATCTATAAAAGCTCAAAAGCTGTACACTTGCAAGTCTGTGCGCTGGATCTGCACCTACAACTCCACCCAGTTTGTTTGCATCACATGTGGCTCTGCCCTACACGTTGCATCTTCCAACCTCTTCAGGGGTACAGAGCTGGTGATGTGCTTCTTATCATTATGTTTGGATTTGTCACCGCCTCGGTGGAAACATACAGTACAGTAGATGTTACTAAGGCTGCCACCTTCATGACAACAAAAGACTCTAACCCAGCCAGATTCGTAGAAACATAAACAAATCAGCAGCCGACACTCCTCCCATGGAGATACAGACGTCAAATCTTCCAAAAGTAACCCCTCAGTGCTAACATAACAAAATACTTAATGAACTCTTAGAGACGCTGTGCGTTAAACAATCTTGAAATTGTATGATAAAAGAACATTTAAAACAAGAGTAGATCAAATAACACGCTTCTTATACCCCAGAAGGAAAGGATCTTAATTATACATATATTTACAGATTATAAACAATCACCCTGCAAAACAGACACTTTAAAATTCAATGAAATAAAAAGAGGCTCACATATACAATGGTCAGGGATCATTTTTGATAACATATCAACCTTAGGTGGAGTATTCTCAACCTTAGCATGATGATAAAGCCGTTCTAATGTTATCATTTATTCCCAGCCCCTAGACCAGTGATACCCAACTGTGGACCTCAAGTACCCCAACATGATTTCAGGATTTCCTTCGGCTTCCACAGGTGCTTTATATTAATGCCAATGGCTTTGTATTCTTGACAGCTTTGTTATCTAAGGGAAACACTCACAAATTGTCCTGTTGGGGATACTTGAGGACTGAGCTTGGGAACCACTGACCTAGACCTGCCTCTATACAAACTCCAGGCTTCATTTCTTCCACTTACAAACTCCTTTCTTTACTTTTTTATGTCAGCCATAATATTTTTTCTCTCTTTACTTTGAACTCCTTTTCTCAGTGTATGTGACCTAATTGTATTTCTTAACTGTAGTTCTTAATTGCAGCAGAGAAAAGTCAAGTTAGCAGCCTCGATATGCTGTGTGGCAGAACTGTGGATGGATAGAAATACAAAAATACAATAGCTTCCATATATGTACTTCAACTGTGTATTAAAGTGGATGTAAATCTGATTCATGAAATTTGAGCTGGGCACATATATCTGTACTGTTTTCTTATCTCTCTTCAAAGCACTATGTCCCGTAGCTTTCTCCTAATCAATTCCCCTGTTATCAGCCCGATAGCTTTTGACAAGTTCTCTGAGATGGCAGACTGAAGTGTGTGTCATAGGAGGTTGCTATAAATAGATCAGCAGAAAGCTTGTTGTCTCAGAGCACAGCTCTGCACATTCCTTTCTTCTTTTGCCAATGTGGAGTAGGGTTGTGTGCCTTTCCTCCAATCAAGTGTCTTGGCTGTATGCCAGTAATCCACTCCCAGTGGTAAACAGGAAGAGAAAATCTGTAACACGAAGAGCACTTTCTAAAGGATCTATACAGCTGAAGACAGCAGATATACAGTTGTGTGAAAAAGTATGTGCCCCTTCCTGATTTTTTGTTTTTTTGTTTATTTCTCACACTTGATTCAGATCTTCAAACTAATTTTAATTTTACACAAAGTTAACCAAGTAAATCCAAGATGTAGTTTTTAAATTATTATTTCATTTATTAAGGGAAAAAAGCTGTTCAAACCTGCCTGGCCCTATGTGAAAAAGTAATTGCCCCCTCCCATGCTGAATTATGAATAAACTGTGATTAACCACAATTTTTTGGAAAGCTGAGTTAAATTTCACTTGCCACACCCAGGCCTGATTAATATCTGACAAAGTGAAGCACACTAAAAGATCACAAAAAGCCACACATCGTGCCACAATCTAAAAAAATTCAAAAACAGATTAGAAACAAAGTAATGTACATCTATCAGTCTATGAAGGGTTTCAAAGCCATTCCTAAGGTTTTGGAACTCCAGTGAACAAGAGGGAGAGCCATTATCCACAAATGGAGATAACTTGGAACAGTGGTGAACCTTCCCAGGAGTGGAGAACGACTCATCCAGGAGGTCATAAAAGAGCCCAGAACAACATCTAAAGAACTGCAGGCCTCACTTGCCTCAGGTAAGATCAGTGTTCATGATTCAACAATAAAAAAGAGACTGGGCAAAAATGGCATTCATGGGAGAGTTCCAAGGCCAAAGCCACTGCTGACTAAAAAGGCTCATCTCACATTTAACAAAAAAAATCTTGATTATCCCCAAGACTTTTAGGCAAATATTCTGTGGACTGATCAGACAAAAATTTAACTTTTTGGAAGGTATGCGTCCTGTTACATCTGGCATAAAACTAATACAGTATTTCATAACAAGAACATCATACCAACAGTCAGACTTGGTGGTGGTAGCATGATGGTCTGGGGCTGTATTGCTTCAGAACCTGGAAGACTTACCATAATTGATGGAACCATGAATTCTGCGCTCTACCAGAAAATCCTGAAGGAGAATGTCAGGCCATCAGTTCCTGAACCTCAAGCTCAAGCACACTTGGGTTATGCAGGACAATGATCTGAAACACACCAGCAAGTCTACCCCCGAATGACTCAAACAAAACAAAATGAAGGTTTTGGAGTGGCCTAGTCAAAGTCTGGACTTAAATTCAGTTGAGATGTTGAGGCATGACCTTAAACAGGCTGTTCATGCTCGAAACCCCTCCAATGTGGCCAAATTAAAACAATTCTGCAAAGAAGAGTGGGCCAAAATTTCTCCACAGTCATGTAAAAGACTCAATGCCAGTTAACGCAAATGCTTGATTACAGTTGTTGCCGCCAAGGGTGGCACAACCAGTTATTAGGTTTAGGGGGGAATTACTTTTTCACATGAAGCCAGGCAGGTTTGGACAGCTTTTTTACCTTAATAAATGAAACCATCATTTAAAAACTGCATTTTGTATTTAGTCGGGTTATCTTTGTGTACTATTAAAATTTTTTGATGATCTGAGTCATTTAAGTGTGACAAGTATGAAAAAAAATAAAAAAACCAGAAAGGGGCAAATACTTTTTCGCACAACTGTACATATTAAACTTACATAGGGAGATTTGTTTCATCTCTGTGAATTATCTGAGGCTATTCACTTGGGTCACCTGGGTATATGTGAGGGTTTACATCCACTTTAAGATCTTTGCCTGGAGTTCAACACTGGTGCTTGGTGAGCAGCTACACAGGCACCCAACACTGTGACATGGGCAAGGCAAGACAGTCTTCAGCCATTTGCAAGCTCCACAACACAATTTAGAGCTTGCACATGGCTTTTTTTTAATTTCCTCCCCAATCAAACAAGTCAGAATGGGAGCAAAATGAAAATTCGTGTAAGCAAGTGTTGGGGCCAGGAATAAAGTAAACTTGTTGCTTTGCCCTTCATGGGCAGAGCACTGTTCACATAGTCCCAGTCGGGTGCTATTCTCTATTCAAAACCCCTAAAGGACTGCACCATACTCTCACACGCAAAAAGTTCTCATACGCAACTAAGTCCAGACAGCAAAAAGCCACTATAGCACTGTAACCTCCTCGTCAAAATAAAGATACCATGACAAAACTTCATCCATGACCCATCTCTTCTAAACGTTAGAAGTTCATTTGTGGTCACTAAGTTAAACTCCAGTTTATGCTCAAAATAAGAAAATACCTTTCCCTTCAAATGGGCCTTTAGTGACATTAAATATTGGGGGGTGCAGTTAACTTCATTTTTTTTAGACACATTCATGATGAACTTCCTTTCCTCTACTCACAACCATCAGACAAGATGTTACACGATGGAAAAATAGTTATAGATCTGGAACAAGATGCACTTGCAGTCCCCCTGTCTGTGCTACCCTGGCTAAAGAAGAATATCCCTACTTTGGCCAAACATCACATGTTTATAGGGGCCACATTATCCACTATCCTTTAAACTCAAGGTATTATAGCATCAGGCAATCAGCCATCTGCAATGACTCCTGTATGAGGTATTTCAGCCTTTCCAACAAGTGTACAGGGTCCCTATTTAAACCCCTTTTGCTCATTAACAGATTTCATTTCAAATATGTCAGGGAACAGTCGGCTGGATCTCAATATCAGACCTAAGAAACTTGACAGATCCCCAGTTAAAGCACTGGCAAGTCATAAAGATTAGACATTACCAATTTTGATGTCAGAATCTCTGACTCAGCTAATCAGAGGGAGTTTTGTATTTATTGATAGAATACAAAACTGTTATGAATGGCTGAGCACTGCTCAAACAGACACTATTTTGTTCTGGGTGTGAGGCAGGAAGGTCTAGTCTTGTACCCAGAGCACTACAGTGTTGTATACCGTATGTAGCCTCAACTACAAACAGTTAATACAGCCTACCCAGCGGGCCACACATGTTAGTGAAGGAACAAGTTCCTTTGAGCCAGCTTGGCCCAAACAAACTATTTAAATTGAAACTAAAGCTGGAGATCAGCTTGAAGTCCCGACTGAGACCTAGGACAGGGGCCCCCTTGGCATCAATAGTGACTAAGGGGAAGGGAAGAAACTGCCAAACTGGCATAGTGTAGCACAATTTACTAAGTAAAATACAATATAAAACAAACGGAACTCACAAGTGGGTGAGGGGAGAGAGAGGATGACAGGCCGCAGTGGATATATAGTCCAGTAGTAAGCGTGGAGGGAACGGGATGAGCCTGGAATCTGTGCAGGGAGACCAGCATTGGGCTACCTTGTGTGGCCATGATGGTGTATCCAGAGATCAGAGACACTGTGTCCAGCAGAAGTAGTAAGAGGAGCTGTCAGTCAATCCGCTGCGTGAGTCAATAGGAACGCATTTCGGAAGCTAGCCACACCTCCTTCATCAGCCTGATGAATGGACAATCACACAACTCCCAGCTTACTATGGACTACAAAAACACTGTGACCTGTCATCCTCTCTCTCCCTTTCACCCTCCTGTGAGTGTCATTTGTTTTATATTGTATTTTACTTAATAAATTGTGCTACACTATGCTGGTTTGGCACTTTTTTTTCCCTTCCCCTTTTTCATTACAGTTTGTGGATTCCAAGCCCACAACTGAAAGCAGCCTTGCCAGCACCATAGTGTCAGCCATTCTCTACCACTTCTCCCCCAGTTTGTGGATTCCAAGCCCACAACTGAAAGCAGCCTTGCCAGCACCATAGTGTCAGCCATTCTCCACAACTTGACATTTTATTCATATACCTCCAGGAATAAGAATCTTGTAATAGGTCTTTTATATCTATCATCTGTTATATGACAACTTACAACTACAGGACGGGCACAGTTTCATATACCTTCAGGAATAAGAATCTTGTAATAGGTCTTTTATATCTATCATCTGTTATATGACAACTTACAACTACAGGACAGGCACAGTGTTAGCGCTGTAGCGTTTTATGGTTATGTTACTATATCAAGAGTGACTAACACTATTCTGGGCAGAGACTGGGGTATTCTCCACTTGTGCCCATGGAAGGTTGCCAATCAGCTTTTGGGAGGGTGATGTACAGCAGAGCTGCCCATTGGCATGTGTATTATGGTGTGTCTAGAGATGAATTGAAGTCATCGTATTTTACAAACATTGAGTTACTTTATTTCACCAAAGATGTATTTTGTAACTTGAGCTGGCCACTTCCTCAGTATAAAGGTGAAACACAGATGTCATCCTTGCTGTAATTGTATCTACGGACATCTGTGTGTCACCTTTAAACTGAGGAAGTGGCCAGTTCAAGCCACAAAACATGTCTTTTGTTAAATAAAGTATCTTGACGTTCATAAAATACAATGACTTCAATTCATCCCTAGACATACCATAATACCCATTCCAATGGGTACCTCTACCAGTATGAACCACTGATGGGTTTGTTACCTTCTCTCCAACAACAGCTCTAGGGGAACTCTACTACACGTTGGAAATGTCTACTTCTGCATTCATTTTTGGTAGAAATCGAAAGATTAATCACATAACTAAACTCACAGGAATAGTACTCAGGGACGACCCCGTGGCCCTTTTCCTTTACATGACTGTGCTACCCAAGGCCCAGCACAAAAAAATCTCTGCTCATTCACCTTATCAACAAAGCGAGATCGTGCATACCACTGAAGTAGAAGATTACTGAACCTCCTTCTTTAGGCCTGTGGATTTCAGTAGTTAATGAGATCAATCATATGGAAGATCTTACTGCCACTGACTCGTAGGGAAGACAAATTTATTTGCACCTGGTTTTACTGGAATTATTTCAGTTTCACACAGGAAAACCTTTTTGCAACACATCCTGAGCAAAATAGTGGAACTTAATCAGATATTCAAAGAAACTCCTGGCTTACATTTCTGCTGACTAGCCCTCAGGCAAGGGACAATCAGAGGGAAGCTCTTTCCTGGGGTTACCTATTTTTCCTTCTCACTTTTTCCCCTTTCTTCCTTGCCATACCTCCACCTCCCATAAACAAACAAAAATTCCCCCTTTTTGCTTTATCCTTTTTTTTTGTTCACCCCTCTCTTTAGAGTTCTATTCAATAATAAAACTTTCATCCACACTGACAATTCCAGGAAGCCACGTGCTAACCTTGTGTCATCAACACAGAAACACTGTAAGGATTGACCTAATTTCTAGCAAAACCTAGAACTTATTAACACCAGGATGTTTGTCCCTTCCATTATATTTAAACATTTTTGTAAAGACTGTATTATATCACATGTGCTTTTTTGTTGTGGAAAGAATATGCTATAAAAAAAACTTGACAATTTAAGTGTGTTACAGTAGACAGTTATTGCTGACATTCAGTGAAATACCACAGACTGACTTTTTTTCTAATTACGTATTACGCGTGTATAACTGTCTGACATGTATGACAATTACGTAAATATTTAGTAGTAGTATTTGGTTTAGACAGTGTCAGGTGCTATTTATGGGAGCTAACCACAGCAGGGATATGGCTAATACAGAGTCCATCATCAGAATTAATCTCCCTAAAGATCCCCGTAGTGCTGATTAATGCTATCTGTCACTAATACATTAGAGCTTTGGAAACCTGCCTGAAACACAATCTATTTCACCGCAGAACTATAATAAACGTACTTACTTGAAATGCTTTTTTTTTTTATAACTGTCTTTATAAAATGGCATTTGATTAAGTACATCTCTGTTGTATTGAATACTAGTAGCTTACCTCTAAGCTTAAAAAATTTCATATGATTGACAAGGGCCTGATCAAATGTTTCTTCAGGGCATACTTTCACTCCACTAGGAAATAAAATGGCCCTCTTTTTTCTCTTCAGGAAACCCCTGTAGTGTTGGCTGACTGATTCAGCAATAGGTGGATTGCTTTCTGGCAATAATCCACTCCCTTCTTCCAGCCCATGCTGCACGTCTGTAAGTCCTCTATATACAATACCATCAGAAAGTGTTCCCGAATCTGCAACAAGATGGGACAAAAAATAGAAATCATGAGCTCCTCCAAACTAAAGTAAAGCTTACATGAAAAAATAATATACAATACGGCCAATATTTACCAGTACTGGTAGAGAAATAAAATTTGCATTACCACTTGCTCTACCACAGGACATATTTTTAAATATTTGTAAAAATGGTTATATATTTTCATGGGAAGCATGTTGTACAATAAAAAAAAAAAGCTTGTAACATCTATAGAAATGATTTAAGAACCTGGGATATTGTATGGATTACGGGAAGCATGGGTCTAATGCCATCCTAAAGATTTCAGAGGTGATACTACTGACTTGGTGTTGTATTTCTGATCAAAGCTTCCCTACTTTCTAAGCTCCTGACCATTACTCAGCAATGAAGGAAGAATGAGCATGACAGTCTTGCACCTTTAAAGCGGATCTAAAGTCAAATTGCAAATATACCGTAGCTATTTCCCTTCCCCATGCTGACCTCCAATCCAGGCATTAACAGCCACGGGAGCTGCAGAAATACATTTTAGGAGCTTCGATTGTCTGCTTACTAGTGGATTGCTGCTTCTGGGTCAGATCTGAAACTTAGGTTTGTGTGTCGGCAGAGGCATTCATTCCCTGCCTTTGCCTGATCTTCCATTCAGTGCTTCTGCCAGCTCATTTATCTTACCCCAGTTGTGGCTCAGGCCTTGGAGCAGTGAACCACCAGTAACACAATTATAAGTATTTCTGCACATCCTGGCAGTCTTAGTGTTGGCTTAGGTTATAGAATATCAGGGAAGAGGGGAATAGCTAGGTTTGTAGTATGACGTTAGGTCCGAACAGGCAGGTATAGAAGACATAAATGAATGCAGCCCTGTGTTGGTCACTACATTATTAAATGTATTTTGTAAATGCAAGCAATGTAAAGCACCTGAATTTGACCCAGTATCGGTTTCTTGCTGTTCATTTTACAGCAGAGCTTAGACTGAAAAAGGAAGCTCAAACAGTCACATGTTTATGTGTTGATGGAACGTGCTGAACGTGCTGGTAGGAGGAGAGAGCTGTGTGATAGAGGGATGAGCTCATCAGTCAGCTGCTTCTGCTTTCACTGTCTAGTCACAAGCGGTGGTGGTGGGGGGGGGGGTTGAGGGCAACTTGAGGCTACTTAACAGCAGTAGAGAAAAACAAATCAAGTCTCCTGTCCTATTAGATAGAGATGTGCTGTATGGAAGAGCTGTGTAAATTTAAAGTTAATGGACAGGACGACAAATTATTTGGCAGGCAAATCAGCTCTTTACATGTCTTCCATTGTGTATTTAGCTGTTTGCCTGGAGCTCAGTTTTAAAAAATGTCAGCAGGGGAAGCACTCATATTTCCTTTCTGACAGCTTTGCTTTAATACTAAATCAAATAGAAGATGAATGTGCAAACGGAGGAAAAAAATGCTTTAATATGTCAATTATCACTTGTCAGATTGTCAGAATGGTCAACATTCTGTTGCAGACATATATAAAACTTGCGCAAGCTTAAAAATTCCTGCATACTATTTCCTAAATTAAATATACTCTTCTCTAAAGCATTTATTATTTATAACATACAACTTTACTTACTTAAAAGGTTAATGCTAGACCAAAATTGTTATGTACAGCAAGTTTCAGAATGCATTAGTTCTATCAGAGACCCTTCGATGTTCTTGTTATATTACCATTGCAGTTGTTTGGTCACCTAGTCCTCATGTTCCCCTAACAATTCAGATTTCCAGATTGTTGCTCAGGTGAATTAATTGGAAATAATCGAAAGTAACCAATCAAATTACTTATTGCACTAACTGTCATGAATGTGCACTATTAAACCCTCTTTTACTGTGTAATATTAGGGAAAATGGTCCATTGATAGAACAGCCTGAGTCAGGAATTTTTAAATATGCTTTACCAGTCTATTAGAGACTGTATGACAAAGGGATACGAGTTCAGCATTTCTGGCCACTTTCTTCTGAATTCACACAGTGTGTCAAGTTTTAATTAATAACATAAGCATGTTTCTTTGGTTCGGTTTGGCTGAATATTATTATCATTGTGTTCTAGTTCTTCAAAAAGCTGCCCTTTAAAGAACGAATGTACCTAAAAGTAAATAAATAAACTCTATATGCACTGTGTGAGAGAGCTACTAATACTGAGAACATATAAATCTACATGAGTGGAAAATAGATATGCAGCCAACCATCACGTCCTCTCCTTAGTTATTGTAGGTCTGTAGGACAAGTTTACCAATAGATTCAGGATGTCCTAGCTGCCGGGGGCAACACAAGTTACTCCCTTTCTAGGGTTGTATTCTCTAGCCAGGTAAGCTCCATGTTCTTATGGCCAAATGTGCCTTGTGATTATACAATTATGTCATTCCTCTTGGCCAAATGTCATATACATTTTAACTTATGTAAATATGAAATTAAAAATACCAGACGTTTTCACATATTTATCTATGATTGTCATTAAAATCCTCTCTTTTAGTATTGAGCAATGACTCACTTGAATCTTCTATATAATAATATAGCACCTAAAATTATTGCAGACTCACCCAATCCACTCTACAAACTTTCTGCCATTGCAGTTTCTGATTTATTTATTTTTTTCGCCAAAAGTCACACACAAACTGATCTATAGTTTATAGTATCATTGCCATTATGCAACAGACAAATGCAAACAACTATTACCAATACCAGCAATGGTTTCATGTCTCACTAGCTTTATTAATGCAGAGGTGCACCGTTCTAACTATAAGAGAACAATATGTAGAAGAGGGGCCTCTTAGTTTTAATGCTTGGAAAGGCTTTTTAAACTTCATAGTTATATCAGTTATCATGTTGGCAGCACAAATTATTTGATTTCCATATTATATCCCTATTTTATTTTGATGAGTCCTTTACAGCAAAAAAAAGATGTCAGAATGTAAAAAAAAAAATAGTTTTTAATGGACACTTCAATATTTTCATTTTGTACTTTTATATCTAACAACTTTTTTCAAGTAAAGCTCACATAAGTAATGCAGAAATTTGTTGAAAGTATACCATGGCAACTGGCAAGGTTAACTTCATTTGGAGACAACATCCTGATTGAGGTTATGGACTCATAAGACAAAAGGTTTACATGACAAGTTAGTGAAAAATAGTTGAGAACTATCAAAAAATGAAGACTATAAGTACTGTGCTACCATTAATAGTGTGAACACAATTTATATTAAATACATACTTATTTTTGGCAAAGAAAATATACATACATTCAACTCAGCATGGCAAATGCAAAATATGTAGTATGATGCAACATAAAAAATAACAATTCTAAATAAATATTTAAATTGATAATAAAATGCTGTAACTTTGTAATTTATATAGAATTGAATAACATGTTCGATGCAATGTCTTGCCATAGGTAGGTTTTTGTTATAAATCCGAACATTACCTGTTAAAGTTTGTAGCTGTCCTTCCAATATCGTCGCAAAGAAAAATCCCAAAAGTATTTTCCAAAAAAAATTAAGCATTCTTCTCACTATAGCTACAGAAGAAACAAAAACAATAAATGTATTTTTATTTTACCATGAAGGTAAAATTGTATGAAGGCTAAGCATGAATAAAGATAAAAAATATTGTACAAAATATAAAAAAACAGTCTTTAAACTTAGTTTAGACTGGCAGCTGAATGGCGAGTGACAACTCCTTAACAGATGGGAGAGAAGACAGTTTATTTTTTAGGCTTAATCTGCACTGGTAAGCTCTTTAGCAGAGTCTGTCAAGTTGTAAAGAGACAGCCCATTGATAGGAAGAGCATTTTACACCTAATTAAACATGTTTCTCGTTCATTCAGTGTCGCAGCAGTTTGTGCAATAGCAATTCCCAGATGACAGCAAGAACAGATAAATGCTAAAGTGGGCAATAATCATTAGCCAGTGGTCAGATGCTGGTAAAAAAAATGAAAATTTTTGGGGAGGTTTGTTTTATTTTATGTCATCATCAGATATTAAAAATATATGTAGGCAACAACATAGGGACACATGTGTAATATAAATCTAGGTGCATATTAAACACCCACTATTTTTATCTTCAGAGACTATCTTCATAATCTCTTAACAAAAATTATGTAGCTCAGCTTTTGACATATTCACCTGTACCGCTGGCCAGTGTTGTCTGATATGAAGTTCAGAAGGCACCATAAATAAGTCAATATTTAAGGCCCAGTCACATTATTGCCATGCCGTAATGCAACACTTATGGCAATCAATGGTGCCCTGTCCATAAGGGGCACAGGGGTGCCGCCCCCCTAATCCATGCGCCCGGCCCCTAATCTACATGCAGGGCGCTGGACGCATAGATTTCAATGGGGTTTTTTTTTTTGGAAGCACATGATTAGATCCCGAGGCTCTAACTGGCTTCAAAAATGGGTGGGCTTGGGGTGCAGAGCACTGCTCCTTGAGCCCATCCAGTTGTGTGCCAATAGCAAATTAATATTCGCTATTGTCTTCCTGATTCTCCTCCCGGCCAATCGGGTCTTAAGACCTGATTTGCTGAGAGGAGAAGCGACTGTATTGGCTGCCGAGGAAAAAGCCGCCAAGGAGGAGGAAACGCAGGGGAGGAGGTAGGCAAGATGGCGTCAGCTCATCCTCTACCCCAGCCAATAGCAATTACTCCCTATCACCTAAATCAGCATCCAGCAGCAAAAATAGTGGGTCTCCCGGGACCCACCACTCCTACCTTAACACACCTCAATCAGCCAGTCCTGCTAAGGCTAAATTTAGGATGGATGGCCCCAGATGCAGCTCGATGGCTGGGACGGACATTGATTCTGGGGAGGATACCAGTGTCAGGAAAGGGTTTGTCCGTTGGTGGCGCTGTCGGTCTCTTGGATCGCAGTACCAGTGTCCATCAGCGGGTGTCTTCCAACACTCTGGATCTGTAGTAGAGGGATTCACCTGTTGGTGGCACTGTTGGATCCTTTGGCTGTAATACTGGTGTCCACCAGCGAGTGTTTCCCGGCACTGTTGAGCAGACAGCACCTCCTGCGTTCAGGTGTCACTTGAGGCTGATTACAGGCATTCATATAAATACCCAGCTGATGATTGCTCTCATCGCCCTGGTATCTTCCTTGTGCCCTGATCCGTACCTGCGACCTGTGAACCTGATTCTGCAACCTGTAACCTGTGTACCTTATCCTGTTACCCTGTGCATCTGATCCTGTCTCTCCTGTTACCTTGCATCCCTGCCCTGTAGCCTAATCCCTTTGCACCTTCCCCATCTGCTGATTCCCTGTGTATGACCCCGGCCTGCCTTATGTTTGTGATTCTGGAACTGCCCTTGTTTATCTACTGATCTCATGTGAACGACCCTGGCCTGGCTAAATTTAAGATTGCGGTTCTTCCCTTATATTGTATATAGTTATTGTTGTTTGTGGGTTACTGTTTGGTTGGTTGTTCATTGTTTATATTGGAGGTGTTTATATATTGTTATCACGTATCCTTAAATAAACTTAATTATTCACTTATATGCGTTTTTGGTTCTCTCTGTGCAATCCACACAGTCTGGTCTTACCAATTCATGACAACCAGATAGATTCCTAATAGAATTGAAGAATTCCCCACTATGAATCAGCCTGTGATGGACACTGTATTGAAAGATATGCTGTTATCACTGTGGAGCACACTTCAGGCTGACATAATGTCCTGTATGCAAAAATTCCATAAAGATATACAAGTGGTAGAATCCAGGGTAGACCACATTGAAAGAGAGTTTGCATCCACAATAAATGACCTAATTGATGCCCAGGATGGGAAAGAGGAGGAGATGGAGTGTTTTAAATAAAAAATGGCAGATATGGAAGACAGAAGCAGGAGGAACAATATGAAAATCAGAAGTATCCTTAAATCCATCCAACAGGGAGACTTGCGGCCTTACGCTATAACTTTATTCAAAGACATCCTCCCTGAACTAACTGAGCTTGATGTCACCATAGACAGGATACATCGCCTACCCAAACCAGCCTACCTCCCTGATCACACACCAAGAGATGTGATTTTGCGCTTGCATTTCTACCACGCCAAAGAAAATTTGATGGCTGTAATGCGCACCAGAGATCACATCCCGCCACAGTACCAAAATCTACAATTTTATGCAGACTTATCTCAATATACTCTCCAAAAAAGAAAGAGCCTTACCACTATTACTAAAGCACTTCAAAACCACAAGCTAAACTACAGGTGGGGGTACCCAACAAAACTCACCATTAATAAGGAAGGGAATACTTACATAGTGTACTCCTTGGAAAAAGGCCTATCCATACTGAAAGAATGTCATATCATCCCTGAGCCTATCAGCAATCAAAACTTCCCTAGAAATGTTCCACCAGTGGAAGCAGAACGGAGAATGGTTACTGCTAAAAACTCCAAGAAACAGGCATAAGCCTGATAAGCAGAGAATGTGACAACTGAGTCCCTGTGGAAACGGGAGACTCTCTCTGACACGAACTTAACCCTCTAAATCTGAGCATCAATTTACTGCATCCAGGTACACAGTACCCTAAACAGACTTGGACAGTTAATCCAGAATGGTTAAACCTATCCAGTTATGTGGACACCAGTTGTTCAAAATGACCTTCTTTTGTTTTTTTTTTATTGTTGTTCTTCCTTCCTTTTCACCACAGGCAATTCTTATCAATCTAACAAAGCTTCCTAGACACAGCAAGTAGCAAAGCCCGTGGGATCAACTATCCAGCTGGAGAATTCACCAAAGTACTGCTAAGATCCATCACAGAGGTACAGGAAAAGTTCTCCAACACCACAGTACAGCACAGATCAAGCAGCAATATGTGAGTACCATGATACATGATTACACAAAATATCTCCACAAGAAATTCTAACTTTGACCACTGGGGGGGAACCCTTTTCACATTTCAGCAGAAAGACATACCAGTCAATCATACCCAATCCATCCACATGGGGGTGACGCTTCTATCTATTAACCACTTTCCGACCGCCGCATGTACATTTACGCCAGCAGAATGGCACGGCTGGGCAAATGGGCGTACAGGTAGGTCCCTTTGAATTTGCCGCCGTGTGGTCGCGTGTGCGCCGCCAGCGGCACGCGCGCGACCCTGCCGCGAGCTCCGTGAGAAGGATCGCGGGTCCCGCAGACTCGATGTCTGCGGAGATACCCGTGATCATCTCACGGAGCTGAAAAATGGGGAGATGCTAATCTAAACAAGCATCTCCCCGTTTTGCCTAGTGACACTGTCACTGATCATAGCTCCCTGTGATTGGGAGCTATGATCAGTGATGTGTCACACGTAGCCACGCCCCCTAACAGTTAGAACACATCCCTAGGACACAATTAACCCCTTCCTAGCCAGCTAGTGGTTAACCCCTTTACTGCCAGTGTTATTTGTACAGTAATCAGTGCAATTTTATAGCACTGACTGCTGTATAAATGACAATGGTCCCAAAAATGTGTCAAAATTGTCCAATGTGTCCGCCATAATGTCAAAGTCACGATAAAAAACGCAGATCGCCGCCATTTCTAGTAAAAAAAAAAAAAAAATTATTAAAAATGCCATAAAACTAACCCCTATTTTGTAGACGCTATAACTTTTGTGCAATCCAATCAATAAAAGCTTATTGCGATTTTTTTTACCAAAAATATGTAGAATACGTATCGGCCCAAACTGAGGGAAAAAAATGTTTTTTATATATTTTTTGGGGATATTTATTATAGCAAAAAGTAAAAAATAATGCGTTTTTTTCCAAAATTGTCGCTCTATTTTTGTTTATAGAGCAAAAAAATAAAAACCGCAGAAGTGATCAAATACCACCAAAAGAAAGCTCTATTTGTGGGAAGGATGTCAATTTTGTTTGTGTTTGTTTGTGAGCCCAATTGTCAGTTAAAGCGACGCAGTGCCGAATCGCAAAATGTGCTCTGGTCTTTGGCCAGCCAAATGGTCCGTAACACGAGAGGCCTCAACCATCCAGCTAAAAGGAAATCCATGCTGAATGGAGCCCTAAAATTTAAAAGTGATGTTCTGTGCACACAAGAAACGCATTTCTGTAACACAGCACAACCCAGATGTTCCAATAAGAACTTTCCCTACATTTTTACTGCCAGTGCAGATTGCAAAAAACGAGATGTCCTCACTGCAATCGGAGACACAGTATCATTCCAACTCCATGAAGAAATTAAAGACCCACGAGGAAGATAACTAATTTTATGTGATATCAACTGCACTACATATACAATTGCCTATATCTACACCCCAATCTCCCATCAGACTTGCTTCCTCAATAAACTACTGAGGAAATTACACACTCAACAAAGAGGATCCTTGCTGATTTGCAGAGATTTTAATCTCGTCCCAGACAAATCCATAGACTCAACCGCATTATCAACACGTGTGGGCTCTCCGCTCCTACATCTAATCCACCACAATGGTCTATTTGATGCATGGCGTTGCTTTCATGCCAGGGAAAGGGACTTCACCTTTTTTCCTACACCACACAGGTCCTACTCCTGCATAGACCTTTTTCTCGTAGACCAAGGTCTTCTAACGAAAACAACCAAGACAACGATCAATACAATCATATGGTCAGACCAATGCGTCAGTGACTCTGACGATTGCAGACTCCCTATCTTCTGCAGCTTTTTCAATATGGAGAGCAAACCCACTTCTCCTACAAACAGAGGACACCAAAAAGACACTGGAAAAACATTTAAATGAATACTTTACTGACAATGAAACATCTGTAAATGACCATTTTACCTTATGGAACACCCACAAAGCGTTCATGAGGGGTATTTTTATAAAAATAGGGGCAGGAATAAAGAGGCAGAGGCAAAGGTAGCTGAAAGAACTTACTGAGGAAATTCACAAACTAGAAACCCAAAATAAACAAAACCCTTCATCACCCGCTTCCCAAAAATTGACATAACTCCGATATGATCTCAGACTACATGTTCTGGGGGACTTTGAAAAGTTCTCCAGACGATTAAAAATTACTCATTATACCAGTGGCAACAGAGCGGGGAAAATCTTAGCCCAACAAATCGGTGGCTGTAGACACAAAACTAAAATCCCATTTATAATTCATCCTCTTACCAAAGCCAAACACTACCAGCCTAAAGATATAGCGGATGCTTTCAGCCAATATTACTAATCCCAATACAACCTACCAAAGGACCCACATACCCACCAACCCAATCCTGAGATGATATCAAACTTTCTAGCCAAATTGTCCCTCCCCCAACTAACATCAGAACAGCTACAATGTTAAACTCACCCTTTGACTCTACAGAAGTAACCAAAGCAATTGACTCGCTGCCACTCAACATATCCCCTGGACCAGATGGATACATAGAGGAATATTATAAAACTTTCAAACAGATACTAACACCTTACTTAGTCCGCATATACAATGCTGCTACTGCCTCTTCCTCTTTCCCCGTGGAAATGCTTAAAGCTCTCATAATAATGATACCCAAGCCAGGGAAAGACCCATCCACTCTGCAGAATTTTAGGCCTATTTGACTTCTTAATAACGACCTGAAACTATATGCAAAACTCATAGCCTTACGATTACTAGATATTCTCCCTGAAATTAAACATCCAGACCAATCTGGGTTCACCAGGGGTCGCCAGACCTCAGATGCCACTAGACGCCTGATAAACGTCATCCACCTAGCAAAACTATGCAGATCGCCTTCTCTGCTTCTAGCACTGGATGCTGAGAAGGCGTTTGACCGCATACACTGGGGATATTTGGCCAAGACTCTGGCGGCTTTTGGCTTCACAGGCCCAATCTTCTCAGCAATTATGGCTCTATACACATGCCCCTCGGCCCAGGTATATACCTCTGGAGCCCTGTCAACCCGATTTAATATTACGAATGGGACTCGTCAGGGGTGTCCATTATTGTCATTAATATTTAACCTACTGATGGAGCCTCTGGTGAGTCACATTCGAAGCCACCCCTACATTACTGGTTTTCAGACTCACAACTTATCCCATACCATCAGCTTGTTTGCAGATGATGTCATTTTAATGCTCACAGATGTGGAGAAATCCCTGGCTTCGGTACACCAAACACTGAACATGTTTAACCTTTCCTAATCTTTCCTATTACAAAGTAAATGAGACCAAATCCTACATACTAGGACTGAACATCCCTCCAAATGTCCAAATGAAGCTTACAAAATTCTACCCCTACACTTGGGATACTGGGGGCATAAAATACCTAGGCATCACCTTAACATTGAAAATGGAAGAACTATACAAAGCCACTTACGCCAAATTCATAGATAAAATTAATACAAAATTTCAAGACCTAACGAAGGCAGAACTCTCCTGGTCAGATCGCCCAGCAGCCTTTAAAATGATTCTCCTACCCCAATTTATGTATCTATTCCACACACACCTTATTCCTGTTCCCAACTCCTTTTTTGCAGCAGCCCAATCATTGATTAATAAATACTTATGGCACGGAAAGAAAACAAGATGTGCCTTCTCTCTCTGGTTCCAACCAGAAAGGCAGGAAGAGTAGGAATGGTAATGTTAAAAGATTACTATACATCCTCAATCTTAGCTCAACTTAAAACATGGTTCCCTCAAACCAAAAATACTAGATGGAAAGAACTAGAATGCTCCCAAATGCAGGGAAATAATTTATATTACTTCCTACTCACGAGTCAATACAAAAACCCACGGAGTATTTCACTATCCCCCACTGTAATAGCCTCTCTCCAGGCCTGGAACACACTAATAACTACCCCCTCTCATGACTCCTAATACAATGGCATTACCATTACCACTGCAAAGCTTACCCACAATCATACCCAACCTGAATATAAGCATTATACTTATTTACAAGTAACCCACTTCATCAACTCCAACCCAAAAGTAGTACTATCACTACCATGGAAGATAGTCCAATTCTACTCCAACCCTACTACTAAGGTCAAAGGTATATCCATGCTTTACACGCTGTTTAATAAAAAGGACGTATTTACTAAAATTGCCAATATATTAGCATGGGAAAAAGAGTTGAACAACAGATATACCCATGAACAATGGCAAAAGGCACTCAGCGTCACATATGCGGCGACTAAAAGCGTGAACCTATGGGAACTGCCCCACAAAATCTTACTTAGATGGTACTTAACTCCTTACAGAATTGCACGATTCTCCCAAAACACCCCTGCGACCTGTTGGAGGAATTGCGGAGAAATTGGCACGTTATACCATACACTTTGGCCTTGTCCGGCCATAACTTTATGGAGACACATGGAGCAGTCCCGCTGCTACAGGTGACCCCAGCCCATACTCCCCTAGTGGTTCTGCAGGTGTTTACAACATTTCTGGCATCATGTGAGGGAACCAGCACCTGCCAGCTAGAACCTTGTATCCCTTTTATTATAGGGTCTTCTTCCCCTGCCTCTTCCTTAGTTCAGTTGGGTTAGGATTTTTTGACTTCATGCCTTCATCTCTTTGTACACATTGACTGTGGAGGCTCTCAATGTGTTCCAGGTCCATCCCCCCGCCGAATCTATCTCTGACCTCCCAAGACCATTTAATCAATGAGCAGATCTGACTCAAATTCTGAGTTATTTGAAGCACTGCAGTCTCTTGCTGTAACCCTGCATTTGGAGGATCAGCCTGTTGTCTCCATTCTTGGATCTTTTAAAGCTCTGCTGCAAAGACACGTGTGATTTGGGTCAAAAGTTGTGAAATGGTGGACTGTTCCCTTTATTGATCAACAAGTCTACCTCCTTAATAGGAACACCTCTAGTCAGTTGGAAGGCAAGGTTACATTTAATATCTTACTAACTGGCAATTAGAATTCCTCCTGAAATCCCAGTGTGAACTGGTCTGGTTGCCCTGTGTTGGTAGTGAGCTTAATCTGTCAGATCATGTCAAAGTGCGTTCATTTCCCTCCAATAGGATCTTCCTGTAGCTGTGGTGGACTCCTGTTTCAGAGAGTGTGTAGGACAAATTTCTGGAGGCATTAGTTGTAATGGCTTGCTGCAGGCAAGTGCATTATTGCACGTTTACCGCAGTATATTGCAGTGCACTGTGCATTACACTGTGATCAGTTATGTTATGAGTGGCCAGGGTGTGTTCTGGGCAGAAGGAGGTCTAGAGAGAGGTGATTTGTATCCCACCCTTCTCCTACATGTACCATGTACTTCTACAGTAGTTGCTTACAGACTCTCTGAGCTTGGTTCTAGCTCAGCCCACAGGGCACAAACTCAGAGGTCAACCAATCCCTCTCCATGAAGGGTTGCTCTCACTTCAACAAATAGAGGGGTGATTGTGCATCTTGATGGGCCCTTGAACTGATTCCTCTGCTTCTGGGGCCCCATTTTCTCCATAATATGACCCCCCCCCGTGTTACTGCACATGACCCTGCACCTTCCCAAGTCTGTCTGGGTTCTTTCCACCCTGGAACCCTGTGCTACAGTCCTTGAGTTAACTTGGGTTCTGAAGCTGTGCCCTATTTGTGCCACCACACTCTTATTCAGGAAGGCCCCCTGATCTTAGGATCTTGCATTAGTGCACATTTAACGCAGTATATTGCAGTGCGTTAGTGCACATTTAACGCAGCAAGTGTTTTATTGCACGTTTACTGCAGTATATTGCAGTACGTTTGTGCATGGTAACACAGTATATTTCAGTGCGCTACTGCAGTGTGTTAGTGCACGTTTAAACGCAGTATAATTCAGTGTGTTATTACATGTTTACTGCAGTATATCGCAGTGCATTACTGCATGTTTAATGCAGTATATTTCACTGCGTTTTTTCAGGTTTACTGCAGTATATTGCAGACCGTTATTGCAGGTTTACTGCAGTATATTGCAGAGCATTATTTCAAGTTTAAGGTAGTGTATTTCAGTGCGTTGGTGCACGTTTACCGTAGTATATTGCAGTGCGTTACTGCACGTTTAACGCAGTATAGTTCAGTGCGTTATTGCACGTTTACCACAGTATATTGCACTGCAACAGTGCACTTTTAACTTAGTATATTTCAGTGCTTTATTGCAGGTTTACCGCAGTATATTGCAGTATGTTAGTGCACATTTAACGTAGTATATTTCAGTGTGTTATTGCAGGTTTACCGCAGTATATTGCAGTGTGGTACTGCACTTTTAATTCAATATATTTCAGTGCATTATTGCAGGTTTACTGTAGTATATTTCAGTGCGTTAGTGCACATTTAAAGCAGTATATTCCAGTGTGCTACTGCACATTTAACGCAGTACATTTCAGTGCGTTATTGCACGTTTACAGCAGTATATTGAAGTGCACTGTGCATTACACTGTGATCAGTTATGTCATGGGTGGCCAGGATGTGCTCTGGGAGGTCTAGGGAGAGGTGATTTGTATCCCACCCTTCTCCTACATCTACTTTTACAGTAGTTGCTTACAGACTCTCTGAGCTTGGTTCTAGCCCCACAGGGCACAAACTCAGAGGTCAACTAATCCCTCTTCGTGAAGGGTTGCTCTCACTTCAACAAATAGATGGCTGATTGTGCATCTTGATGGGCCCTTGAGCAGCTTCTCTTGCTTCTGGGGACCCTGCACATGACCCTGGAACCCTATGTTACAGTCTTTGAGTTGGGTTCTGAAGCTGTGCCCTATTTGTGCCACCACACTCTTATTCAGGAAGGCCCCCTGATCTTGGGATCTTGCATTAGTGCACATCTAACGCAGTATATTGCAATGCGTTAGTGCACATTTAACACAGTATATTTCAGTGCGTTACTGCATGTTTAATGCAGTATATTTCACTGCGTTATTGCAGGTTTACTGCAGTATATTGTAGAGCGTTATTGTATGTTTAACCGCTTGCAGACCAGTGCACGACGATATACATCGGCACAATGGCACGGCTGTGCAAATAGGTGTACAGGTACATCCCCTTTAAGACGCGGCATTGTGGGCGCTCGCACGCCCACCGCATACTCCGTGACCATACCCGCAGGTCCTGTAGACTCGATGTCCGCCGGAGGCCTGCGATCGTGTCACGATGTAAACAAGGCATTTCCCCGTTCTGCCTAGTGACATGACAGAGATCTACTGCTCCCTGTCATTGGGAGCAGTGATTGCTGTTATGTCAGTGATAGCCCACCCCCCCACAGTTAGAATCACTCCCTAGGACACACTTAACCCCTTGATCGCCCCCTAGTGTTTAACCCCTTCCCTGCCAGTGTCATTAATACAGTAATCAGTGCGTTTTTATTATTTTTTATATAATCAGTGCGTTTTTGACACTATTTATAATAAATAGTGTCAAAAGTGTCCGATGTGTCCGCCATAATGTCACAGTCACGATAAAAGTCGCAGATCACCGCCATTACTAATAAAAAAATAATAATAATAAAAATGCCATAATTCTATCCTCTATTTTATAATAAACTTTTGCGCAAACCAATCAATATACACTTATTGCAAATTTTTTTTACCAAAAATTTGTAGAAGAATACATATCGGCCTAAACTGAGAAAGAAATGTGTGGTTTTTTATATATTTTTTGGGGATATATTATAGCAAAAAGTAAAAAATATTGCTTTTTTTTCAAAATTGTAACTCTTTTTTTGTTCACAGGGCAAAAAATAAAAACCACAGAGGTGATCAAATACCACCAAAAGAAGGCTCTATTTGTGGGGAAAAAAACTACGTCAATTTTGTTTGGGTGCAACGTCGCATGACCGCACAATTGTCAGTTAAAGCGACGCATTGCCGTATCTCAAAAAATGCTCTGGTCAGGAAGGGGGTAAATTTTTCCAGGGCCGAAGTGGTTAATGCAGTATATTTCAGTGTGTTATTGCAGGTTTACAGCAGTATATTGTAGTACGTTAGCGCACATTTAACACAGCATATTTCAGTGCGTTGGTGCACGTTTACCGCAGTATATTGCAGTGCATTGCTGCAAGTTTACTGCAGTATACTTCAATGTGTTAGTGCACATTTAATGTAGTATATTTCTTTGCGTTACTGCACGTTTACCGCCGTATATTGCAGTTAATTTTTGCAGGTTTACTGCAGTATCTTTCAGTGCGTTATTGCAGGTTTACCACAGTATATTGCAGTGCATTACTGCATGTTTAACGTATTATATTTCAGTGTTTTAGTACAGGTTTACTGCAGTATATTGCAGTGCATTACTGCATGTTTAACACAGTATATTTCACTGTGTTATTGCAGGTTTACTGCAGTATATTGCAGAGCGTTATTGCATGTTTAACACAGTATATTTCAGTGTGTTATTGCAGGTTTACAGCAGTATATTGCAGTACGTTAGAGCACGTTTAACGCAGTATATTTCAGTGCGTTGGTGCACGTTAACTGCAGTGTATTGCAGTGCATTACTGCCCGTTTAGTGCAGTACATTGCAGTACATTACTGCAAGTTTACCGCAGTATATTGCAGTGCATTACTGCACATTTTATGCATTATATTTCAGTGCATTTTTGCAGGTTTACCTCTGTTCTGTAGGTTTACCGCAGTAAGTGCATATTTAATGTAGTATATTTCTGTGCATTACTGCACGTTTACCACCGTATATTGCAGTGAATTACTGCACATTTAACGCATTATATTTCAGTGTGTTATTGCAGGTTCACTGCAGTTCTGCAGGTTTACCGCAGAATAATGCAGCGCATTAGTGCTCGGTAATGCAGTATATTTCAGTGCGCTATTGCAGATTTACTGCAGTATATTGCAGTATATAGCGCACATTTAGCGCAGTATATTTCAGTGCATTATTGCACGTTTACCACAGTATATTACAGTGTGTTAGTACACATTTAATGTAGTATATTTCTGTGCGTTAATGCACGTTTACCACAGTATATTGCAGTGCATTATTGCAGGTTTACCGCAGTATATTTCAGTGCGTTATTGCATGTTAACCACAGTATATTGCAGTGCATTACTGCATGTTTAACGCAGTATATCTCAGTGCGATATTGCAGGTTTACCACAGTATATTTGTCAGAGAACTCACAGTGCTAGCTCCCATCTCCGTGCAGCAGTGACTAACGGCCATGCGCAGTGTCCCAGACAGAGGCGAACGAGTTCCGGATCGAACATGCACACCCACACACCTGTACGAACATGTGCGTGCACCAGCACACCCATACGAGCGGGTGTACGTTCTCACGCATGCACATTCACGCCCACCAATCCTGGCGCACAGTGCCATATATAAACAAGGTCTTTGCCTGACACCAGTGCTGGATCGTCTTCAGCTTGTTCCTGAGTTCCTGATTTCTGTGTGACCTGTTACCTTGCTCCTGACTACCCGGCTTCCTCGACTACTCTCCTGGATCACCCTTGCCTGTTACCTACCTCTACTGATTATACTGACCCTGGCTTGGACTCTCTACTACGGCTCTGCTTCCTGACTTTGTACCTCGCTGCCTGCCCATTGCCAACCTCTGCCTGACCTTGACTACGAACTTGCCTTCTGTTTGGGTACCTTGTCGCTAGCCAGTTGCCAACCTTTGCCTGTCCTGTTCCTGAATCCATACCTACCTGCCTGGCTTCTACTAAACAGTTCTGGTGATCAGTCTTATCTTCTCCAAGAGGATCCTGAATCTCCAAGTTCCAGCTTCCAGCCGCAGGCACCTGCACCCTTCCGTGCCCCAGCACTCCCTGTCCTCACTACCAGGGGTGTTGAGACCGGAACCATGTGAGAGGCCTCCCTCAGCATTTCAGACTCCGCTGTAAGGTACGTGACAATATTACAGTATATTACTGCATGTTTAACGCATTATATTTCAGTGCGTTATTGCAGGTTTACTGCAGTATAATGCAGTGCATTTGTGCATGGTGATGCAGTATATTTAAGTGCCCTATTGCAGATTTACTGCAGTATATTGCAGTACACATTTAACGCAGTATATTTCAGTGCGTTATTGAACGTTTACCGCAGTATATTCCAGTGTGGTACTGCACTTTTAACACAATATATTTCAGTGCAGTATTGCAGGTTTACTGAAGTATAATGCAGTGCGTTTGTGCACGGTAACGCAGTATATTTCAGTGCACTATTGCAGATTTACTGCAGTATATTGCAGTACATAGTGCAGATTTAACGCAGTATATTTCAGTGTGTTATTGCACATTTACAGCAGTATATTGCAGTGTGGTACTGCACTTTTAACACAGTATATTTCAGTGCATTATTGTACGTTTATCGCAGTTTATTGTAGTGCGTTGCTGCACATTTAACGCAGTATATTTCAGTGCGTTATTGCAGGTTTACCGCAGTATATTGCAGTGCGTTAGTGCACATTTAACGCAGTATATTTCAGTGCGTTATTTCAGGGTTACTGCAGTATATTGCAGCATGTTACTGCACCTGCTGCTGATTTGTTTAAACGCTTCCACCATATTACTTCTATTGTCCGTTATAACGCTTAGGATCTTCCTCTTTGGTATGTCTCACTCAGTTGCATTTGTGCACACAGTGATTTAATTGACTGTGCAGTGTGTAGGTGGGCTTTGGGCTACTTGTTCTCATGGGATTGCAAGCTGCATGCTCACAATATCACAAATACCATTAAAGAAAATAAACACAGACCCGAAAATGGCAGAAAATTGGCTGTGGCACTTTATTGGTTACAAAATAAAATACATATCCAATGGATTTAAAGAATGGAGAGCAGGTGTCTTGTTGACAGAGGTATGGTGGGATTGGAGCAAATAAAGGAGGAGTTGGTGGAGGAGAAGGAAGAGACAAAGGTGGAGGGGGAAGAGGACACATCAGCAATGCTCAGCACCTACTACCTCGCACCTCTAACTCTTCTTTTATGACTACCTTTATTTATTTATTTATTTGAGTGGGGAGCAATTCTGTTTTGAGGAAGATGGGGCCACTTGTGGCTATAGTTTAACTTATTGCTGCTGCCTGCTCCTCCACCTGGACATAGAATCCTCCCCTCTATTTCATTCTGCCTAGCTCTTCCCCTGCATTGTGGAAGGGCAGTCAACCTATGGCTGTGGGTTTCCCCCACTGCATCCATGCCTCCAATGTCCTAACTTTAATTAAATATTTTTTTAGCCACTTGCCTACTGAACACTTTCACCCCCTTTCTGCCCAGGCCAATTTTCAGATTTCAGTGCTGTCACACTTTGAATGACAAATGCGCAGTCATGCAACACTGTACCCATATGAAATTTTATAATTTATTCACATAAATAGAGCTTTCTTTTGGTGGTATTTAATCGCTACTGTTTTTTTAATATTTTGCTGAACAAACTAAAAAAGATCAGAAATTTTGAAAAAATTGTTATTCAATTTTGCAAACTTTGCTAATGTGGGCTGATGAGGCAGCATTTGCGTGTACTGATGAGGCAACACTGAAATAGGCGGCACTAATGGGCACTGATATGTGACACTGATGAGGAGGCACTAATTAGCAGCACTGGTGAGCACTTTTGGGACTGCACTGATAAGCAAGACACTAATAATCAGTGCCCTGCTTATCAGTATAGATGCTCCTTTAATACAAGTTGGTTATCAGCTCTCTTCTCCCTTCCTCGCGCTGCCAGTGTGAGGAAAGAAAAGCCGATAACTGGCTTGTGTTTACATCCATAATCAACTGTCATTGGACACAGCTGATCATGTGATAAAGGGCCACTGTGATTGGCCCTTTACCCCAATCACAGAGCGCACTGCGATCACGGGAGGACATTCACACGTGTCAACCACGTGTCAACCACGTGTCCGTGTCGATGTCCAGCAAATTAAGCCCGTGCTGTAGCCGTCTTTCAGCTATAGAGCAGATGGGAAGGGGTTAAAATATGACTGCTGAGTGTCTGGGAGGAGGACGATGTGCTACCCAATCACAGTATCAATACCAAAAGAAAAAGAAAATATAAATATGCAAATAAAAATAAAAAAAATAAGTTAAAACAAAAAAATGCGAATGAGAAACTGCTAAAATGGGTCAACTAGGGCCACAAAATTTCCACTAGATTATATAGAGGAAGGGTTGCAACCCAAAGAGCTTGGATAAAGTGGGGCTTAGATCGCTGGATTTGGGGGTAATAGCTTTTTTAGGGGTTGTGTAGCTTTTTTGCAGCTCAAGATGTCAGTAGATATCCGCTGCCATCTTGAGCTGCAATATCCTGCCAATGTATAAGGTTTGTATCTATTGTCTCTCAAATAATACACCTTAACTTCTGTTTCAAGATAAAGCCTGTCCCACCTCTCCTTCTTATACTAGAACATAACCAAGCTGCTTATATATTGTCCAGTCACTGAACAATGTTTGTGGCTATTATCCCTCAGATAATACACTCCATTTTATTGCAAGATAAAACTGCCTTGACTCTTTCTATTTGCTGCTTATTCAAGTGCTCATGTACAGTACTGTCCTGATGCTAGCCAATTTTTACCAAACCCATACCTGAACTCTAGCATTTGGGGAATAATTGGGAATGCAGGGATGTGGGAAGGGATGTTGGGTTGTGGTTTTAAAGTGTTTTTTTGTGCACTCTGCTTTAAAACAATGCAATGTGCAAAAAAAAAAATCTCACAAGCTTTGCTATTAAACTGGCTTTAGCCTTATTTTTTAAGAGTAAACTTTCCTTTAGCTTTTAGATCGGTTGTGACTGCAACTTCCGCCATTCAATTCAGGCCTATTACCATGGGATACAAAAATCGAGTACCACGGCCAAAAATACCTAAATTAGCCATTTTCTTCAAGTTGAAATTGATCAAACTGGGTTGCTGCCACTGTATTTAAAGCAGAACTCTGGGCAAAATCTTTTTTCCATGCCCTTGTTGCTGATCTCCTACCTTCACCAACTATATTATCCATGTTCTTCTGAGCTCTGTAGTTCCTCTGTAATGAGCTGCTGATCTTGCCGTAAAACGTTATTGCCCTGTGACATCCTGTTTGTAAGACCGCTTGTTGCTATTTCTCCCATATCCCGAGCCAGCGGTCTGACACTCCCCCTTGTAGTTCTCTGTAAAGCGAGCAGGGAGTTCTATTTCCTGTAGTGGGTGGAGGGGGTCTCGCAGCCCCCGGTCTGCACCGCCCATAGAGGAGGTGTCCTTCTCCTCTCTCCTTCTCCTTTGCTCCCCGACAGTCTCCGCCCCCACACTCCACCCCGTCCCCCCCTCCCCCCACCCGACTTCTCCGTGCAGAGCGGGATCACAACTCGCCGGATGACACAGGGTGGATCTTGGGCTGTGACAGGTATTGTATTGTATGTGAAATACCGATCTCTGTATTGTCCCTCCCCCCGCTGGCATTGTGATTACAATACAATACCTATCACAGCGGAATATCCCCCCGCTGTGTCATCCCAATGATTTCTGATAACAACCCCCATGCAGCACTGGTGGTCCTTGACATGCAACACTGATAAGCTGCACTGGTGGTCCCTGATGGTCCCTGACATGCGGCACCGGTAGTCCGTGACATGTGTCATTGATGGACACTGATAAGCGGCCCTGGTGGTCCCTGACATGCGGCACTGGTGGTCCCTGACATGCGGCACTGGTGGTCACTGATAAGCTGCACTGGTGGACACTGATAAGTTGCACTGGTTTGCATTTATAATAAATGCATTAAATGTATTAATTTCATTAATTTAAATGTATTTATTAAATGCATTAAATTTATATTATATTAATATGCATTTATGTTAAAATGCTTTGCATTTATAAGGCTGTAACCTATCCTGCTTTGTGTTACTGAGTAGCATGGCTTGCTGGCTACAGAATGAGGGGTGTGATTTATGGCAAAGTGGGCTTGTTCACATTTACATGTACAAGCCTAGTGTACCTCCCACATTCACTGCAATTCCAAGGATTATTGGGAAATGCAGTCTGATTACAGTTTAGAGAGAGAGAAGAGAATATGGTGTGCTAAGAGATCCTTTTTTGAATCACAGAGCTGACTTCCTGAAAATTTAATCAGACATTTCTCTTAAACGGTAAGAAATTTCACAAATGTAGTAACTATTTAGTGTTTTGTGTGGGGGGTGTACTAATGGGAGATTTTTTGAAAAAACGAGTTTTTAAAGTTCTGAAAGTTCCAAAGTACATCCACTTTAACCACTTCAGCCCCGGAAGGATTTATCCCCTTCCTGACCAGAGCACTTTTTACAATTTGGCACTGCGTCGCTTTAACTGCTAACTGCACGGTCATGCAATGCGGTACCCAAACTAAATTTGCATCCTTTTCTTCCCACAAATAGAGCTTTCTTTTGATGGTATTTGATCACCTCTGCCGTTTTGATTTTTTGCGCTATAAACGGAAAAAGACCGAAAATTTTGAAAAAAAATGATATTTTCTACTTTTTGTTATAAAAAAAATCCAATAAACTCAATTTTAGTCATACATTTAGGCCAAAATGTATTCGGCCACATGTCTTTGGTAAAAAAGAATGTCAATAATTGTATATTTATTGGTTTGCGCAAAAGTTATAGCGTCTACAAACTAGGGTACATTTTCTGGAATTTACACAGCTTTTAGTTTATGACTGCCTATGTCATTTCTTGAGGTGCTAAAATGGCAGGGCAGTACAAACCCCCCCCCCCCCAAATGACCCCATTTTGGAAAGTAGACACCCCAAGGAAATTGCTGAGAGGCATGTTGAGCCCATTGAATATTAATTTTATTTGTCTCAAGTGATTTAATAATGACAAAAAAAAAAAAAAATTACAAAAAGTCACTAAATGATATATTGCTCACACAGGCCATGGGCATATGTGGAATTGCACCCCAAAATACATTCAGCTGCTTCTCCTGAGTACGGGGATACCACATGTGTGGGACTTTTTGGGAGCCTAGCCGTGTACGGGGCCCCGAAAACCAATGCCTTCAGGATTTCTAAGGGTGTAAATTTTTTATTTCACTGCCTATCACAGTTTCGGAGGCCATGGAATGCCCAGGTGGCACAACCCCCCCCCCCCCCCCAAATGACCCCATTTTGGAAAGTAGACACATCAAGCTATTAGCTGAGAGGCATAGTGAGTATTTTGCAGCTCTCATTTGTTTTTGAAAATAAAGAAAGACAAGAAAAAACTTTTTTTTTTTTTTCTTTTTTCAATTTTCAAAACTTTGTGACAAAAAGTGAGGTTTGCAAAATACTCACTATACCTCTCAGCATATAGCTTGGGGTGTCTACTTTCCAAAATAGGGTCATTTGGGGGGGTTTTGTGCCACCTGGGCATTCCATTGCCTCCGAAACTGTGATAGGCAGTGAAGAGTGAAATCAAAATTTTATGCCCTGAAGGCGGTGCTTGGTTTTCGGGGTCCCGTGCGCGGCTAGGCTCCCAAAAAGTCACACATGTGGTATCCCCGTACTCAGGAGAAGCAACAGAATTTATTTTGGGGTGTAATTTCACATATTCCCATGGCATGTTTGAGCAATATATCATTTAGTGACAACTTTGTGCAAAAAAAAAAAAAAAACTCGACATGCCTCTCAGCAAATAGCTTGGGGTGTCTACTTTCCAAAATGGGGTCATTTGGGGGGGGGGGTTTGAACTGTCCTGGCATTTTATGCACAACATTTAGAAGCTTATGTCACACATCACCCACTCTTCTAACCACTTGAAGACAAAGCCCTTTCTGACACTTTTTGTTTCCATGAAAAAATATTTTTTTTTTGCAAGAAAATTACTTTGAACCCCCAAACATTATATATTTTTTTAAAGCAAATGCCCTACAGATTAAAATGGTGGGTGTTTCATTTTTTTTTTTCACACAGTATTTGAGCAGCGATTTTTCAAACACATTTTTTGGGGAAAAAACACACTTTTTTAAATTTTAATGCACTAAAACACACTATATTGCCCAAATGTTTGATGAAATAAAAAAGATGATCTTAGGCCGAGTACATGGATACAAAACATGACATGCTTTAAAATTGCGCACAAACGCGCAGTGGCAACAAAATAAATAAGCCTTTACAGGTTACCACCTTAGATTTACAGAGGAGGTCTACTGCTAAAATTACTGCCCTCGATCTGACCTTCGCGGTGATACCTCACATGCATGGTGCAATTGCTGTTTACATTTGACGCCAAACCAACACTTGCGTTCGCCTTAGCGCGAGAGCAAGGGTGGACAGGGGTGCTTTTTTTTTTTTTCTTTATTATTTTTTTGCTTTTTTATCTTATTTTTAAACTGTTCCTTTCATTTTTTTTTTTTTAATCATTTTTATTGTTATCTCAGGGAATGTAAATATCCCCTATGATAGCAATAGGTAGTGACAGGTACTCTTTTTTGAAAAAATTGGCGTCTATTAGACCTTAGATCTCTCCTCTGCCCTCAAAGCATCTGACCACACCAAGATCGGTGTGATAAAATGCTTTCCCAATTTCCCAATGGCGCTGTTTACATCCGGTGAAATCTAAGTCATGAAATGCTCGTAGCGTCCGGTTTCTTAGGCCATAGAGATGTTTGGAGCCACTCTGGTCTCTGATCAGCTCTATGGTCAGCTGGCTGAATCACCGGCTGCATTCTCAGGTTCCCTGTTGAGACAGGAGAGCCAGAGAAAAACACGGAAGACGGTGGGGGGGGGCATTCCCTCCCACTGCTTGTAAAAGCAGTCTAGAGGCTAATTAGCCGCTAGGATTGCTTTTACATGAAAGCCGACCGCTGGCTGAAAAGAATGATACCAAGATGATACCTAAACCTGCAGGCATCATTCTGGTATAACCACTCAAAGTCATGAATGGCGTACCTGAAGACAAAAAAATGGTTAACGATAAAACACAGTAAACGGTAAAGTATAAAAAATTGCATACCTGAAAAGCAAACATGATAAAACATAATAACAATAAAACATTGCAGAATAGAATACAGTAAAAAAGAGCAGAACAACAGAAAGAGAATAGAGAGAGAGAAAACAATAAAACGACAACTATTTTTTTTTATTTTATATATATATATATATATATATTTTTTTTACACTTTTTTTTGTAACTGTAACTTTTATAACTGTAACCGGTTCCAGGTTCGGGTCTCTCAAAATGCGGTGGCATCTTGGGAGACCCTGTGAAAGTGTGCCTAGTCTGTGCAATGCTGTACCCTACGCTAATACTCAACTAGTGTATGGTAGCGTTCAAAACATTCACCAATGCAAAGACCAGGATTGTCAGGACAGAAGGGACAATAATAGCAGGTGTCACGCCTATATCCGCGCTTGCTGCAGACACAACATCTTTTTTGGGGGTTTTGTTGGGTAGGGGTACTCGGGAGGACATAAAGAAAATGCCTCTCATGCAGCCGACTGCATTTGGTTGGGGATGTGAATGGGGGAAGTACGGGCGCTGCAGAAGTGGTGGGTTCCCAATTAGGATTGCCGAATGCAGCAGCAAGGGCATTATGGGCACGACGGGCCTGTGTTTGTCTTCTTGGTGGCAGCGAGACACTACTTGTGCTTGCCACCTCACCAGCTTAAACTGCACTTATGGGACTCGCCACGTCACCAAGTGTTACTGCAGTGCTGGTTTGACTACGACCGGGGTGTACTAGGCCGCTGGTGCTTGCCAGTTCACCAAAACGCTACCAAAAAAACTGTTAGCGATCGCAGGGATCAGGCCTGACTCTGCGAACGCTGCAGTTATGCGTTTAGTGTTTTGTAAGTGACAGTGATCGATCGATACTGCACTTGGGTGGGCTGGGCTGGGCCGAGCGGAAGGGCAAAACGCAGGTGCTAGCAGGTATCTGGGCTGATCCTGCTAACACTGCATTTTTGGGAACCCTAAACTGCTGGGGACGCTAGTATAGATCTGATCAGATATTGATCCGCTCAGATACTACACCACTAAGGGAGGTGTACGGTGCCTGCGTGGGTGTTAGCGGTACTGGCACTAACCTGACGCTGCCTGGGGCTGGTGCTTGCCAGTTCAACAAAACGCTACCAAAAAAACTGTTAGCGATCGCAGGGATCAGGCCTGACTCTGCGAACGCTGCAGTTATGCGTTTAGTGTTTTGTGACAGTGATCGATCGATACTGCACTTGGGTGGGCTGGGCTGGGCGGAGGGGTAAAACGCAGGTGCTAGCAGGTATCTGGACTGATCCCGCTAACACTGCGTTTTTGGGAACCCTAAACTGCTGGGGACGCTAGTATAGATCTGATCGGATCAGATATTGATCCGTTCAGATACTATACCACTAAGGGAGGTGTATGGTACATGCGTGGGTGTTAGCGCTACTGGCGCTAATCTGACGCAGTCTGGGGCGACACATATCACCGCCGGGCGATCAGGGGGCTAAACCTTTATTCAGTAATAAACTGCGGGTTCCCTGACACTATAATAAATAAATGAACTAACCAGCGTCACCGGTAACAGTTACGGTGATCAGTGGTGAAAGGGTTAACTAGGGGGCAATCAAGGGGTTAAAACCTTTATTAGGTAGTATATGGGGATCCCTGTCGCTATAAAACGCTGACAGCGAACCTATATATTTACCTCCCTAACTAGCGTCACCAGTGACACTAATACAGCGAATAGAAAAATGATCGCTTAGCGACACTGGCGACGGGGGGTGATCAAGGGGTTAAAACTTTATTGGGGGGGTTAGGGGGGTATCCTAGACCTAAAGGGGGCTACCACTAACTGCCCTACCACACTAACTGTCACAAACTGACACCAATGCAGTAATCAGAAAGAAAAAAAAAAACTGCTTGGTGTCAGTGTGACAGGGGGGGAGGGGTGATTGGGGGGTGATCAGGGGGGATCGGGGGTGTAATGTGTGCCTGGCATGTTCTACTGTATGTGTTGTGTTGGTGCACTCACATTACAGTCTTCTCTCCTCGGCGCCGGAACAGAAAATGCTGAGCCGAGGAGAGATGACATCATTTCCTCTGCCTCTGTGTACAATACAGAGGCAGGGAAATGATCCCATTGGCTGGGAGCGATCGCGAGGGGGGGGGCCACGAATGGATGGCCTCCCCCTCACCTCCGATCGCTGGGGAAGATTTGCCGACCACCGCAGGCATCGGGGGGGGGGGGGTCCGGACCCCCCACCCGCGGGCAGGCAAGGACGTACCTGTAAGTCCTTTTGCCTGCCCGTGCCATTCTGCCGACGTACATAGTCGTGCGGCGGTTGGCAACTGGTTAAAGTTCTGCTTTAAAGTGGATGTAAACTCACTCCCATCATTTCTAAATTACTTCCATAGTGCTGATCTATAAGGATATACATGCCCCCTGCATGTATCCTTACCTGTCAAATATCTCCCCTTTAGGTGTTTGGAGCCCTCCAATACTCCGGATTCTGTGGGTTGGTCTGCTGTTCAGGGCTCGATGGGCAGAGTCATGATATCGGTAGACTCCCCACCCACCCCTACACTCCCCTTGGCCAGGCATCGATATTTCTTACACTGAACTGCTGGTCTCGTGGATTATGCCCCATGATCACTAACATCCAGTCAAAACCCAGGAAAGCCACCACATGAATTCAGCATGACCAATCATGCTAAGATGTGGAGCAGCCAATCCTGGGAGAGCTGGAGAAGAAAGGAGGGGGGATTGTGAAGTACAAAGAATGCCTCTCTCACACTTGTGCATGAGATATGGAAATCACCTGTCACTCAGAGCAAGGGGGAAAAATGGACACCTATTTCTTTGTGTGTCTGTTTTTATCCTACTACAAAGATAAGAGGATTGCTCAGAGCTGGATTAACTCTTTGTGGCAAGACTGGGCACAGATAAAAAGACATCCTTTGCTGTAACAGATATGAGTCTTAATTGAAAAAATGTTTTGGGGGTTTACATCCACTTTAAGCCAAGCTAAACCTAAAAGGTAAACAGTCGATTACACATCCAAAATATGTGATGCCAGGATGTGGTGTTGCTGACTGTCTGTGAAAATCATACTGTAGCAAGATATTGGACTACAACAATATGGAGAATGAAACATCGCTCTTTATTTACTTCCCCCTTTTTGTGTTGCTAACATTGAACTGCACAACACTCCGCTGGCTAGAAAGGGGAGATCCAAGTCCAGTGAACTCAATCAATGCGGCACGCCTGGAACCCTGAGTGTTGTAGTTCAAGGCGACAACAATGCATTGACCTACTGTGACTGGTTAGCTCTGGATGTGTGCCTCTCTGGCTCGATACACCGGGGATATACAAACAGGTGCCTCCGCGACTGCTGCTAGGAGTGCAGGCAAGGGATGGAGCCCGTCCTGGCCCCTGTAGCAGTTCAAAAGGAGAAGGGGTGTCTTCTAGTGATGCACATCCAAGGAATTCTGAGAGGGTGAGTGGAATGGCAACCTCAGCCTGGACTCCGACCAGGCCATGCCCCCAACGCGTTTTGTTTCGCCCCTGGAGCTTAGTCATGGGGAATATGCATTGACCTAGCCAGCTTTCTGAACTACAGGTTCCACAATAACCTGTAAAAGCAGGAGGGGCCAGAGAGAGCTTTTATTGAATCACCCAGGAAAGCCTGCTCTCTTGGCACTACAGTAGTCCAAAGCATCAAGACCTGTCTGTGCCAGTGCGGGGAAACAAGGTAACCCAAGAAAGCCTGGTGGTGGAGAGGAGACCACTGGGGATCCGCAGTTCTGTCAGTCCAGTTCACCTTGCAAGGTTGCTGCTGAGAGATCAGAGCATTTAGCAGACTCTCTGCTTCTGTTGTCCTTATACTCCATTATTTTGTATATATTGTTCAAACATTACCGCGCTTTCCCAGTCAGTTTTGGCCTAGCATTGTCACCATTAGTGCATATTGACAGCATAACCCCTGCATTGGTAGATCAAGTCTCACCACTGCTCGCTGTCGCATTTGGATGGCATTTCTACTGTTTAGGTTGGTCTGGGCAGTCCATGCCTCTTCTATTTAGCCCCCATGATTAGCCATCTTCTCTGCTGAACCGTGATACAATACTTGTCAACTTGTATTTGCTTGGATTTTAGAGTTATTGAATAATAGTACATTGAGTCTACTGGTTTGGTTTCTGCCTTGGTATAGCACTGAAACTATAGTGTTTCACTGTGTTTACTTGCCTCTATGCTCAGTCTGGTGCCCTTGGGAAGGTTGAGGCAAAGAATAGAGGACCCATCTTACACAGCAGCTCCTACAGGGGTAGCACTACAATACTATTCTGTAACCCCACATACAGCCTAAAGGAATCTGCCTAACATGTAATTTATTGGACTGGTGTTTTTCCCATGTCACACTCAAAGTCACATTAAAAGGACCCTCTCCCCCTTCCTCCCGACTGTGCAGCATTTTTTTAAATGTTTTTTGCTTTGTTAAATGCACCTCATCCCAGTGCTCATTTCCCAATGCTCTTTTCAGTGAATGAAAGTACCCAGGTCTGGTTCGAGGTCTGTGGGCAGTACTGCTATTATATCATAGTTCTGGTGCAGAAATCAGACTGTCCAGAAGAGTTCCTGTTTTAAGACATGTAACCACAGACACCCATGAATATGGTCCCTTAACACAAATACACCAATATAATGGGGGCTTCTCCAACTAAAGACAAAAAACTGGGGACACTTTACTGAACACCAAATGAAAGCATTTTTGCCAAACCACAGTAAGGCAGGGAAATCAATACTGGTCACAAACATAACAAGTCAATTTACAGTGACTATCAATGTAACAGGATAATTCACACTGACCATCACTGTAATGGGGAAAAATACCCTGACCACGAACGTAACATGGGATACACTTGACTACCAACATAACAACAGCATTGACACTGCCCATCAATCTAACTGTGGAATTTACACTGATCACCAAGGTAGCAGACCACCAATGTAATTAAGATATACACTAATCTACGTTAAATTGGGGCATTTTGGTTTGTTGTCATGTGTCTGGGTGGCTTTGAACCTGGACCCTTCTGGTTCAGATGCTGTAGCTCTATTCATTCTGCCACAGGAAGGTCTGAGACTCCACAGTATGTACTCTGCTTAGTGATTCTGCCCTTTGGACTCTTTAGCTCCACCTGCAGTCAATGTGCAATCAGCTCAGCCTTTAAATAGCAGCACTGCCTATGTTTTGTGCATGTTTGTGTGGATTTGTTTCCTAGCTGTCTGCCTTCCTGTGTGAGCTACTGGTTTGGAACTTTTGCCTGATGATTCTGCTAGACCGTGTATGACCTCTGCCTGCCCGTTTTTCTGGTTCCTGATTGTATGTCTTTCTGCCAGAATTGTTGATAACCCAGCCTGCCTGACTACACTTATGCCTCAACCTTCAGCCTAAGCTTCACTTCTGAATCTACCTTACAGGTACCTTACAACTGTGTAAATACTCCTGTTACATTGGTGGTCAATGTAAATGCCTCTGTTTTGGTCACTTTGATCACTGTAAGTGGCTTATTACATGTGGTTTGTGTAGATTATCTCTGTTATAGGGAAATCTACACTGAACACGTGTGTCAGGGAGTTTTTATTGCAGGACTCTAAATTTGTTGGAGGAATTTTAAGGGGAGCTTTGCATGGGGGAGGGGGTCTGAATATGAGGGGGGGGCCTAACATTATAGGGGTTAGTGATGACTGAATATAAGAGATGCATCACATTAGATGGTATAATGGTGGCTGAATTATGTTAAAAATAATCCTTGCAGTAGGGCTTCCCTCCTACTGCAAAGGTCAAATGCTCATTTTGTCTAGGGGTAATAGAATAAGCAGCTATGCATACCTTATTTCTCGCTCCCCTGGCAACCATATGTGGGCCAGAACTGAAGAGCGTATTGTAGTGCTTTGGGTTATTCATCATTTTTTCTTTCTCAGCAAGACTCTCAACATAGTTCTAGTCCTAAAAGTATTTCATACAGTCATATGAAAGAGTACACCCCATAGAGACTGTTGTTTTTTATTTTATTTTTATTTTTTTTTCAACATACTATATTTGGACAGGCTTGCAATAGATCTTCATTAAAACAGTACCTGCAGATAAGTGATATACAGGAATAAAAATACAAGGAGAATTTGACTAAAATTATTTATTCAATAAAATTATTAATATAATGGTGTACTGTAAACAAAGTAAGAACACATTGGCCTCATGAGCAGGCATTGCCCACTTTAGCAGAAATGACTACTTAAAGGTATTTTGCCTAACTGCCCATCAGTCTCTGATATCTTTCTGAGGTTTTTGACCATTCAAATCAGGCTTTTGACTAGGTCAGTGATGGCGAACCTTGGCACCCCAGATGTTTTGGAACTACATTTCCCATGATGCTCAACTTCACCGCAGAGTGCATGAGCATCATGGGAAATGTAGTTCAAAAACATCTGGGGTGCCAAGGTTTGCCATCACTGGACTAGGTCATTCCATAATCCGCCATTTCTTCCTTTTTTGAGCCATTTCTTCTTTGTTTTGCTAGTGTGCTTCAGATCGTTATGTTGAACATTCTATTACCAATTCAACTTGGACTTTCGGACACACTTTAAAGTGGTTGAATACCCCAATGCAGAATTTGTACCTATAGGTACTGTAAATATCCTAAACGTGTGGCGTTTAGAAGATATTTACCTTGTAGTGCGCCAATGTCATCGGCACATGCACTGTGAAGAAACGGACCTTCGTGCTGTTTCTTCACTTGCAAGTGCCATGACTGACGGCTCCCGTGAGCATGCGTGGGAGTGACGTCACGCGACTTCGGCCCCAGAAGGAAGAGGGGCGAAGATGGATGCAGGGACAGCACAGGCTTCGATTGCAGGTAAGTGGCACATAATGGGCTAGTATGTGATGCATACTAGCCCATTATGCTTTTACTTTGCAGGGGAAAAAAGCCATCAGGGTTGACTTCCTTTTTAATATTATACAGAATTCATGGTTGACTCAGTTCATGGAATTCATGAGCAGTGTTATAGTCCTTTATTGGGAATCTGTCTGAAGGTGTAGATGATTCTGTCCCAACGCTCTCTCCGAAAAATTTTGACAAGACGATAGAATGGAGCAGAAGATGAGAGCAATAGTATAGTGAAAGCAGCTACAGGTGCTCAGGTTTATTCACTCTCATTAGACCCCAAAAAAATCTATCAATTAAATAATCGCAATTAGAGATCTGCGCTTGTCAGAGGGAAAGGTAGAACAAGAGATACAACAATGTTGCACTTTAGTATCACCAAAAAAAAGTACGTCAGCATTGTATGACACCTTCAAAAAACTGTATTATAAAATGGTACTTACAAACGTCTCTTTATACCTCTTGTCTTCCCAAACGATTTATTGAAACTAATGCGTTTGTCCGTACGTAGGATACTCCTCCCAAGTAGGTAAGCTGGAGAGTGCCAATAGCACAACAAATCTAGGAGCTGTTAACTAGTTACCCAATAGCTCCCAGCAGTCTTTTACGCTAATGTGTCTGCCGGTAAATTATATAATGCTCTTATGTGATCTGGCTGATGGATGTTAACCTGTGCTTGAACACCACTTATTGCAAAAGTAGTTAACCCTATGGTGTAGGCAAGTGACTACAGGACATTAAGCAACTGGTTAACACCAGGTGACAGCTGCACCTAACTGGCTTGCAATCCTCAGTAGGGATGAGCTCGATGTTCGACTCGAACATCGGGTTTTCACCCATTCACCGAACAGCGAGCGTTTTTGGGACGCTTGCGGGAAATTCGAGCACTGCAGAATGCCCCATAATGCACTGCGAGATCGCAGTGCATTGCTGTATAATTGGCCAAAGCGTGCATCTGACCTACATGCATTAGCCAATCACAGTGCGCTCTGCTGAGAGAGCCATAATTGGCCAAAGGCCAATATTCTGCATTCACTGTAGTGTATGTATGTCTCCAGTGCATTCGGTGGTGTACAGTTTCTAATACAGTGCAGGTGGTGTACACAGTATATAATAGTGTGTACAGTTGTATAACTGGGGCATGTAATTACAATTATTGAAATAATAATTAACAGCAGGGCCTGTTCCTGTGCCCAACAAGAGTAAATGAGGGGTTACAGTGTTCTGGCACCACCAACATCCAAGGCTCAATTTTTCTGCGGAGTATATAGTGTAGTGTTTATATAACACAGTGCAGGGTATATAGTGCAGTGTAAAGTATATAATATAGTTTATTGAAGTGGTTAAGGTGAACCCTACGACAGAATTAAGAAAAAAAGCATGGGTTGCCAAAACAAAAAAGACCCTTATCCGAGCATGCAACATGGGAACGGGGAGACGAGAGAGCCCCCCCCCCCCCCCATTAACCTAACCAGGCCACATGCCCTCAACATGGGGAGGGTGCTTTGGGGTCCCCCCAAAGCACATTGTCATGTTGATGGGGACAAGGCCTCATTCTCACAACCCTTGCCCGGTGGTTGTGGGGGTCTGCGGGCGGGGGGCTTATCGGAATCTGGAAGCCCCTTTAACAAGGCGGCCCCCAGATCCTGCCCCCCCCCCCATGTGAATGGGTATGGGGTGCATTGTACCCCTACCAATTCACCAAAAAAAGTGTCAAAGTAAAAACAACAGTTTTTAACAAATCCTTTATTTAAAAAAATAGTGTCCCGTGATGTCCATCAATCTTCAATCATGACGCCCGGACCTGAAAAATATAAAACAAAAGAAGAAAAAAAGCTCTGTCTCAGTGGGAGGCATCCCGCCGACTGCTGTCTCTTGGCTGTGACAGCTGTTATATAGGCAACAGCGGGGCCACCCGGTGATGTAAACGGGCGACCCCCGGCCCCTTGTGACGTCATAGCATAGCCCCGCCCTTGTCTATTTAACAGCTGTCACCGCGAAAAGATAGCAGTCAGGAGGATGACTCCCATCGAGGCGGAGCTTTTTTTTATTCTTAATAAAGGAATTGTCAAACTGTCTCCTGTCGGTTTTTTTGGTGAATGGGTAGGGGTACAACGTACCCCTACCCATTCACATGGGGGGGCAGAATCTGGGGGGCCCCCTTGTTAAAAGGGGCTTCCAGATTCCGATAAGCCATCTGCCCACAACCACCGGGCAAGGGTTGGGGGGTTGGGGCCCTTGTCCCCATCAACATGGGGACAAGGTGCTTTGGGGGAGACCCTAAAGAACCCTCCCCATGTTGAGGGCATGTGGCCTGGTACGGTTCATGAAGGGGGGTGCTGCCTCGCCCCCACCCCTTTTCCTGTGGCCTGCCAGGTTGCATGCTCAGATAAGGGTCTGGTATGGATTTTGGGGGGACCCCCATGCCATTTAAAAAAAAAAAATTGTCGCGGGGTTCCCCTTAACAACCATACCAGACCCAAGGTATGGACCCACGCAGCTTTTTTTTTTTTTTTTTTTTTTTTCAATTATTTTTATTTATTTTTTTTTTTTTTTATGTAAATTGCCAGGATACAGCAAATTTGAATGACCTTTTTTCTTTTAGAAATGTAATTTTGCTGCGTTACTGTTATATGGGAAAGATGCGCTACTTTACAGGCAGACTAAGGGACCTCCGGCACAATATTTAAAGGAATATTTCATTTTTATTGTTTCACTTTAAGCATTATTAAAATTGCTGCTCCTGGGAAAAAATGCAGGTTTTTAAACTTTTTTTTGTTTTTTTTTTTTTCTCGAATCGTCTTCCAGGGCAGCATCTGAGAGAGGCTCCTCCTCCCTGAAACAGGAAACACATTAGTCCACCATTATAAATTTCAGTCTTACCTGCGTGCCTCAGTTGTTTCCTCCGGACCCACAGGAGCTGCAAAAGAAATGTTTGTTATTTTACTTCAGTCTCTGTGCTAGTTGCAGGAGACTCCCTGCCAGCATCCCATCCAGCCCAGCGGGCCTTGGGAGGGTGAGCAGGGGCAGCATATTTGAGCAGTATTGCTCTGCCTGAGATTTCACCCCTGCAGAGGGGTCTGCAATCATCCCCCCCCCCCAAGCTGCAATAATGCACTGACATTTCCCCCATGCCGCTGCTCAAGGGACCTGCTGCAGTTTTTTCACCAGGGAACTCCATGTGCAAACTCTAGCAACATACTCCCAGACATGAAGAGCGTACAGTGGTGTGGGTGCATGGATGCCTTACCCCCTGATTACAGCCGCTGCCGCACCGGACCGGTAGGTGCCTCACGGCTTATTTTTTGTTCCTCTCCTACCCCCGTGATGTCCTCACCCGTCGCCCACTTGATTGCCGTTTTTTTTGCCACGATCGGCGTCCTCTACACACTGCAAAACAAGCCTCTCCTCATGGAGGCTTGTTGGGGTGTACCAAGATGGCGCCAGAGACACTTCCGGGTTAGCGGCCATTTTCCTGGAGCCTGCTTCCAGGGATACAGAATGGGCTACGGTTACATCACTTCCGGGGGACGGGAATTTAAAAAAAAAAAAAAAGATTTTTAATAATAGCAAATATATCAATATACATGCATACTGCAGCAGAGTCCCCCTCCCTATGGGGCCAGAAGGGAGGATACCAATTGCAGTGGCATGTGCAGGTATATCCACCAACCTGCAGGGGGTCAGCTGGGGGCGGGGCCGGAGCTTGAGCAGGAAGCAGTTAAAAAGGCCCCTCTAAGCAGGGGATCCTGGTGGCTGACCTTGTCTGACGCTTCTCCACCCTGCCCTGCAGATCCTGCAAGCCAGGACAGCTCCAAGGTAAGCCAGAATACTCAAGAGTCACCGCTGTCTTAACTTTACTGTAAAACTGCCTACTTACAGGCAGCCTTTACCCGCCTACCTCATGGGGACCTTTTTTGTGCTTGATTTCAGGCAAAGACCCCTGAGGAAAGGGAAGTGGAAAGCAACAAAACATGTGCTTTGTGCAGCCACCGGTTTTCCCCAGAAGGGGGGGGGGGAAACCCCTATATCAAAAATGTATAGACAAAATGGTGGCCAAAGAATCGCAAGGGTATCTGAAAGATCTGCTCAGCTCTTTCAAGAAAGAAATACAGAGCACCATGGTGCCTTTACGCTCATCTATTAAAAAGTTAGAAGCGCCATCAAGCATCAGTCAGACCAATACCCCGTCTACCACCGGATATGCGTTCCTTCAGGTAACAGGGAACAGACAGAACAAGAGGATTCGGATGAATCCGAATCGGAGAATGAACTTTGCTCAGACTCCGACAAGGAAGATACGGTTTCAGAGGGCAACATTATTTCTATCAGGAGATATGAATAGCCTTCTAAAAGCCATAGCGGACACGCTAGGTATTAAAGAACATAAACCCGCAGAACTTACAATACATGACAAGATGTGAAAAGAGCTACAACCCAGAAAGCCTAGTACATTCCCTGTACACCAAACACATAAAGATATCTTTAAAAAAAGAGTGCGAAGACCCAGAGAAGAAACTCTCTTCATGCCAGCCACAGTCAAACGCAGACCCGTTTGCAGAGACTGACACCAAAACCTGGGCTAAATGCCCCAAAGTGGATGGTTCTCTGGCAAAAGTCACAAATCTGACTTGGCCTTTGACGACGCCGGTACCTTTAAGTGACCCCATGGAAATCCGGCAATAGCTTCCACCTGCACAGGCCGGACTTTATCAATCTGGCTAACCCAGCTTCAAGAACTTCTGGAGAGTGACACACCTAGGGAGGGCAGCACAGTGGTGTAGTGGGTAGCACTCTCACCTAGCAGTAAAAAGGGTCGCTGGTTCATATCCCAACCACGACACTACCTGCCTGGAGTTTGCATGTTCTCCCTGTGCCTGCGTGGGTTTCCTCCAGGTACTCCGGTTTCCTCCCACACTCCAAAGACATGACATCCTTGCACAGGAGACATTTATGGCAACAATAGACCTATAGGATGCCTACCTACATGTCCCCATAAAGGAGGATCATTCAAAAATTCCTGAGGTTCGCAGTAAAAGGGCCAGCAACTACGCCGCACCCTCAATACACAGCTCTCCTTTTTGGCATCTCCTCTGCACCAAAAATCTTCACAAAGATAATGGCAGAAGCGTTAAAAGGTCTAAGACAACTAGGTATTGGCATTATACCATATTTAGACGATTTACTGTTCTTTGCGGACTCAGCAGAGGCCCTAGAAAGCAACCTGTGCACAAGTATGGCCTATCTGCAAAACCGGGGATGGATAATAAATGCAGAAAAATCAGATGACCCCAAGCCAGTGAGTGGTATATTTGGGCTATATACACTGGACTCTAGACTAACGAAAACCTTCCTAATGGAAGAAAAGAACGAAAAAAATCACACAGGCAGTAACCTTCCTAATAAGGACCAACGCCATAACATTCAGACAAGGTATGACTGTACTAGGACTGATGACATCTTCTATTCCAGCTATCACCTGGGCACAGATTCACATGAAACCTCTACAGAACTACATTCTGTCCCAGTGGGATGGCAGCCACTCATCCCTAGACAGGTCCTTTCCTGTTCCAACCACAGTCAAACTAACACTACAATGGTGGCTCAATCTACTTCGATACATCGAAGGACGCAAACGGGCCCAATCCAAGCCAATCGGGATCACCACCGATGCCAGTGCCCTAAGCTGGGGGGCACACTTGGAGGGCCTCTGCTCACAGGGAAAATTGACCTCCAAATGGTCCCAAGCCTCCTCAAGCATGAGAGAGCTAAAAGCCGTGGGGGAAGCATTAAAAGCGTTCAAACCAGCAATACAGGGGAGAAACGTAAAGTTACAATCGGACAATATCACGACTGTGGTATACCTAAACAGGCAAGGTGGGACAAAGTCCCGAAGCTTGATGAAGTTGACGGAGAAAATCCTACTATGGGCAGAATCAAACAAAGTCAATATCAGGTATCTATCTGAAAGGAACAGACAATACGCTGGCAAACTTCCTGAGCCGGAAGACCATAAAACAGACGGAGTGGTCTCTGAACCAAGCGACCTTCGCACAAGTCACTCAAAAGTGGGGAGTACCCGAGGTAGATCTATACGCCTCCAAAGCGATTGCAAAATCACCAACATTCTTCTCTCTGGACCCCATAGATGGCAACAGCGGCGTAGACGCCTTCAACCAGAGCTGGGTATGGCAACTATGCTATGCATTCCCTCCAACTGCCATAATACCAAGGGTGATTCAAAAAATAAAGGCAGAGAGAGATCAATGGTGATACTAATAGCACCGCACTGGCCACAAAGGGCATGGTTCAGCCACTTGAAAAACCTCAGCATCCAGCCTCAGCTGACACTGACGGACCAGCCAGATCTCCTATCGCAGGGCCCAGTCAACCACCCGAACCACAGAAGCCTGAAGCTTTCGGCCTGGGTACTGAAGGGGTGAGACTTCAGAACAAAGGATTTTCAGACAATGGGATCGATACCATCCTAAACAGCAGGAAGCCCGGAACTAGGGCGATCTACGAGGAGGTGAGGGGAAAAAAGTTTGTCTCCTGGAACAGAAACAAACCATATTCCAAAAGAGGAATAATCCCAACAATCCTGAATTCTCTACAAGATGGAGCAGACAAAAATATTTCCCCAAGTACGCTGAAGGTACATGTTGCAGCACTCTCTCCTCGTTCATAGACACAAGACTAGCAGAGGATTCCTGATGTCACTCAAAAGAGTTAGACCAGCCAAAATGAATAGAACTCCAACTTGGGACATGCCCACAGTACTTGAGGATTTCTTTCCCCTCCATTTGTACCGATGAAGGATAGCTCAGACAAAAAACCTCACCTTAAAGACTGTACTTTTTGTGGCCCTAGTATCAGCCAGAAGAGTGAGCGAAATCCAAGCACTGTCTATAATGGAACCATACTGCCTAATACATTTAGACAAAATAATTCTCTCTCCAGACCCGGCCTTTCTGCCCAAGGTCCCCTCAACATTCCATAGAACCAAAAATATCATCATACTTTTGCTTCCAAAAACTATGGCTAGCAAAAAGACACTCACAACAAACAGGATGTAGGAAACATACTTCGAAAGAACGATCTCCCTTTTTTTTTTTTTTTTTTTTTTTTTTTTTTATATGCAGGAGTCAAAGGGAAACCGGCTTCCAAGAATACCATCAGCAGATGGATAAGAATGGCCATACAGACGACCTATGAGGCACAAAGCCTCACTCCGCCAAGCGGGATCAGAGCACACACAACCAGAGCCTGGGCTACCTCGGTCGCAGAGAAAGCAGGGGCAACTCCGGAGCAGATCTGCAGGGCAGCGACATGGTCGAGCTTCAGTACCTTCGCAAGGCACTACCGCATAGATCAGCTGTCTGACCAAGACCAGGCACTTGGTCGCAAGGTGCTCCAGCTTCTATCCCCACCCTAGTAAGTATTGCTTGATACATCCTCTCAGATGCTGCCCTGGAGGACGATTCAAGAAAATAGAGTTAGGTACCTGGTAACTCTTTTTCTAAGAAGTCTTCCAGGGCAGCACTAGTTCCCACCCTTGAAAAGACAAATACCAGGTACAACGGGGGAGCTTTTGAGATTTCCTTCGGTGCTTTAATACAACTAAGGCACGCAGGTAAGACTGAAATTTATAATGGTGGACTAATGTGTTTCCTGTTTCAGGGAGGAGGAGCCTATCTCTCAGATGCTGCCCTGGAAGACTTCTTAGAAAAAAGATTTACCAGGTACCTAACTCTTTTATTGATGCGAACCGGGGGATTTTCAGCTCTTCCCTAATCCTCAGTACCAAGTGGTCTTCAAATGTACCCAACACCTAAATTAATCTCTATTCTATGTTGTATTCACACAAATTACAGCTTCACATGCCTGAACAGTGTCAACAAAAGAGCACATTAACCAGGGAATCTTTGTTCCTTGTTCCTATTCACATGTGTTGAATGGAGAGCATTAGCAAAGTGTCAATCAACCTATGCTGCTGGTGTTTTATCAGATTTGGCGACCTGTCAGATTTTGTAACAGAAGTGATGTTCCGTCACCCCCATCTTGCTACACCCTGCACTCGTCCACAGTGAGAAGGCGGCAAGCGGACATCTTGTTACACCCACTAGAGTTTTGCATTTCACACTTCTTTTTAACAGTAAACTCAGCTTATATAGTGAAATTCAGTATTTTGAAATCCGTCTTTTTTTTTTTTTTTTTTTTTTTTTTTGTCTGTTCTGTCAGATTAGCAAACCTGTGAGATCAGCAGGCTTGCCACTGCTTTTAAAGTTCAACATCTAAACAGTCCAGATTTTAAAATACTGTATTTCACTATATAAGCTGAGTTTATTGTTAAAATTAAGTGTGAAATGCCAAACTCCAGTGGGTGTAACAAGATGCCTGCTTGCCGCCTTCTCACTATATATTCTTACTGTGGACGAGTCCAGGGTGTAGCAAGATGGCGGTGACGAAATGTCACTTCTGTTCCAAAATCTGATGGGAGGCCAAATCTGATGAAACACCTGCACTCTGCCTTGTGTAATAAATAGGAAATAGAAACCTTGTATTCACTTGACTCTATCCAGAAACATATTGGCACTAGTGTTAATCATCATGTTTCAAAATTTCACACTTTTGCTTTTTATATAGCATCCCATTTAAGCTGTAAAGCCTAACCCAGCATTAGCAAGCACATATCCAACTTACTGCTACTATGGTTCAAATATGTAGAATTAAAGTGAGAGAATCTCTAGTTGTCACAAACTGGTGTCCCAGTTGGAAGATTTCCCCTCTATTTCTGTTCTGGTGACAACCCAAAATTTGGGATTTTCTTTAACTTTCACGCTCGGTGACAATGACTGTATTCTAATCCCTCTCCACAGTACACAAATTTTGCCTTGAGGCTCCAGGCACTGAAAAAAACGTTCAATATCGTATATAATAATATATAATTTTTCCCTTTTTTGTGTCCTGGCGTGTTGCTGGCTGTTAAGGAGCAGGCTGGCAAGCTGCATGCTATGTCCTTAATAACTGATGACTCATCAACTGTCAGCAGGGTCCACGCAGACAGCTGAATGTAAACAAAAGAATTGCCAGCAATTCAAATTTGAGTGAAAAACAGCTTTGGGGTCCCCCCCAGTCCATACGAGGCCCTTATCTGAGCATGCAGCTTGGCAGTCCAGGAAAAGAAGGCGGAACTAATTAGTACCCCTACTTATTCATCAAAAAAATGGTAAATATGAGAACAGTTTTTGAGTCCCTTATTTTAAAAAAAATTGTCCCCCTGGTGTAGGTCTAATGTCAATCACGATGAACACCAGCCCCTGACCCAAACAGAAAAGAAAGAGGTCCGCACCCCACAATGGCTCCCGCCGAATGACCGCTCTGCCGCCTCCTGATGGTAAATAAACTAAATGTGGTGGGGCTACTCTGTCACCATGTTACCCTGCCCCCTTGTGACTTCATTAACCCAGCATTCACAGGTCGATGACACCAGTGGCGGTGCTGTCATTTAGTGGGAGCCAGCGTTGGGTGCAGACTTTTTTTTTTGTGAATGAGTAGGGGTACATTTTCACGTGGGGGGGGGGATCTGGGGGACCCCCTTGCTCTCTCGTCACCCCCCCTTTCCTGGCCTTCCAGGCTACATGCTCGAATAAGGGCCTGGTAGGGACTTTGGGGGAACCCTGACAGTTAATGAGTCATCCGTTGTCAAGGACATGATGGCTGGATAGCTGGCTCCTCAACAACCAGCTATACAACCTGCTTTAAAAAAAAAAAAAAAAAAAAAAAAAAAAAAAAAAACCCCGCTGGAAGCTGGTGCTTAATAGCAGTTGGCATCCTTTAGGAGCTGCCAGCTTTTTTTTTTTTTTTTTTTTTTTTTTCTGCTGGCAAATCAACCAACCCCCCCCCCGAAAAACAAATGTTTTTATTCTGCTCCTAAAAGCTGAAGCTTAAACACCTAGACTAAAATAGTGTGCATGGACAGATATAGGATAAGTGTTTGCTTCTAGAAGCAGAAAATAAAATGCTCAAAAGCTGCTGCTAGGAGCGTTTTGTGTGTGGTGTGGTTTTTTTTTTTTTTTTTTTTTATGGTCCCAAAGAAAAGATCAAAAGTCAACAAAAAAATAACCGATAAAGTGAATCTTGTGAAGAAAATCTTGGTGTACACCATAAAATGCACACTTGGAAGTTTTACGGTGTGCTTTTTACAGCGTTCACCAGGATTTTCTTCAAGATTCACTTTTCTTGGGACAATTTTCGTTAGTTTTCTCAAGTCGTCCCTGTGCTAAGTTGCAGGGGACTTCCTGGCCGGTCGTCTCCAGATGCCTCTGAGGGGTCAGGCAACTTGGGGACCCCCTCCCTCCAGGGCCCACAACAAGCCCGAAGTTTTTGGTGGATACCTGTACATGGAGGGGGACAGGAAAACCAGGACACCTGGCAGCAAAAGAATAGAAAAGAGGGAGCACCAGCCTTGTGCATTATCCTTAGATAAGTCTAATCCCTTCAGCCCCGGAAGATTTGGCTGCTAAATGACCAGGCAATTTTTTGCGATACGGCACTGCATCGCTTTAACTGACAATAGCGACACTGTACCCAAAGAAAATTGACGTACTTTTATTCCCACAAACGGCGCTTTCTTTTGGTTTTATTTGATAATCTTCAGGTTTTTTTTTTATTTTTTGCGCTATAAACAAAAAAAACGACCATTTTCCAAAAAACACATTTATGTAAATTTTTGTTATACTAAATATCCGCACTTTTTTAAAAAGTTAATTCTTTCTTCTTCAGTTTAGGCCGATATGTATTCTTCTACATATTTTTGGTAATAAAAATTGCAATAATGACTCCTGCTCTGGATTTCTGACTTTTTTTTTTTTATTCTTATTCTTCTTTTCTCTCCTTCCCCGCCCCTACCATCTTATTTTAATTATTTTTATTTTCTATTTTTTCCCTCTTATGTTCAATGATTTACCTTATGTATACAAATGGAGCGCCCTGGAGCCTCTCATTTTTCGACACCAATGTGGGAACTATGTAAAATAACTCTAAGTACCTGATTAACTTTGGTGATAAGGGCCCGATCTTGAGCTATGTTAAAGGCACTACAGCTTGATCTAACATTGCCCAGAAATTATGATTATTCCGTTGAGGCCCAAGTGGGCAGTAGCCTAACTCAACTGTAATTATCATTATAATTTTTTTTACATTGCAGCCATATGGATCAGACAATTGGTCACCTTTTTGAGGGTGCATGGATTTTTCTGTACTGATCTATTTGTAGCCTAGTAGGGCATACACACGGTCGGACTTTGTTCGGACATTCCGACAACAAAATCCTAGGATTTTTTCCGACAGATGTTGGCTCAAAATTGTTTTGCCTACACACGGTCGCACAAAGTTGTCGGAATTTCCGATCGACAACCATGCGGTCACGTACGACAAGACTAGAAAAGGCCGGTTCAGAACCAAGCGCGGCACCCTTTGGGCACCTTTTGCTAATCTCGTGTTAGTAAAAGTTTGGTGAGAGACGATTCGCGCTTTTTCAGACTCGTGGCTTTCAGATCGTTTTCTGCCGTTCAGTTTGCTTGTGGGTTTGTATCTGCTCTTCAGTGCGTGCAGTCAGTTCGTATCGGAGTTTTCTGTGTGATCTTGCCTGCTCGTTGCTGTTTTTCAGATCGCTCTTCACAGGCCTTGCTGTTCTTCAGTGCGTTCTGTTACTTCGTTCTGAGCAGCCGACCGTTTTTCTAGCCATGTTTCGTATGCGTACTCCTCGTAGAGTTCGTGCTGTGCGGGGGGCTTGGTGTTGGGGTCCTGACCTTGACACAAGTCCAGTCCATGAACAGGGTGGGGAGGAGTTCATGGACCAAGAATTGGTTGCTTCAGCGTGACCAGTTCTGTCATATGCCTTTGCTCTGTGAGATCCGTGAGAATAATCCTGATGATTTCAGGAACTTTCTCAGGATGACGGACCCCGTATTTCACCGTTTGTTGGCTTTGCTGACCCCCTATATCAGCAGGCAGGATACCTGCATGAGGCAAGCCATCACTCCGGAGCAGAGGTTGGTCGCTACCTTGCGGTATTTGGCCACAGGGAGAAGCCTGCAGGACCTCAAGTTCTCGACAGGCATCTCCCCCCAAGGCTCTTCTTTGTGGACATTTACTGCTTGTGTTTGTTTGAGCTGACCCTGACAGAAATGTGTGGAGTGCAGAAAATTTTGTGATTGTGTAACCTTATACAAAGCACTGTTGGCTGTTATTTACTAAATGCAAAGACACTTTTCACTACAAGTGCACTTGCAACTGCACTTGTAGTGCAAAGTGGATTTGCCCTTAGGAAATAACCCCCATTTTCTCATAAAACAACAATTACATCACCCCAAAAGTGTTGTAGTGTTGAGACAATAATCCACACATTCTTGATGAACAATCTTTTTAATACCTGCACAATCATATGTGCATTTACCAAAGGTTTTTCTGACAAACCAACATGTTTGTTGTATACCAATTTTTTTTTTTGGTGTCATTATCCAAAATCAAAATGTGCATTTTATAGAAAACAGGCCTGTGTAAAACCAACAAGAAAGACACAAATCTTGATCTTACAAAGTTCACATTTGGTAGAACTTGAAGGCAATATCAGACATGAGTATTTAGGAACTGTGTTTGATATTGCGTTCAGATGGGGGGAAATCACCCCAGGAAAAGCCAAATTTGGAAGATGCACACAAATTTCACAATGTCAACATGTGCTATCTGCCATCAGGGGGGATCAAGGGACGTGTTTTGGGGGAGAAAGCCCTTCCTCACCACTACTTTATTATTGAGGAAGGGGTTGCACCCCCAAAACGCGTCCATTGATCTCCCGTGATGGCAGATAGCACATGTTGACATACTGTGTGCATCCTCCAAATTTGGCTTTGGGAAAAATCACAAACATTTAGCACATTGTAGCAGACAAAAGAAGAAAGTGATTTGGAGGGGTTTTAAACTCGCCCCAAAACATCAATGATGTTTTTATATTTTGGAATAACATCATTGATGTTTTCCAATTGTAAATTACACCCCATGATCTCCCCGATCAGGATCTGGGCACTTTCGGATGTGAAAGGATCTTCATTCACAACCTCACGATCACCTAAAAAGAGAGGCAACCCAAAATAAATTAGGTCTAAAAAATATGCCGCCATCCATCTCTTATCTGAGCCTGTGGTCGCAGACACTCACCTGTTGTGGTGACTAGTTCCACCACGTCTTCCTCCTGCTCATCTTGTGTTGGTGGGATTTCCCCTTCATCCAGAGGGGGGGGGGGGGGGGGCTCTGGTCTCCTCGGATGAGGGGTGTCCTCCGAGTCTTTTCTCCCCTATGTAAAACAAAAAATGGTATAATTAGCACACAGATATTTAATGTCAGAACTATAAAGATGAAACATTGCTTGGAAGTGGGGTACAATTGTCTATTTTAGCCGAGTTCCAAGATGTAGCTTTTTTAGTGTCCTTTGTCAAGCTGCAATACTTTACCTGTTTTTGTACAAGCTTCACAGATGTAGCCCCCCCCCCCCATAGTATACACTGGAGCACCTGTGTGCCCCCCCCCCTAATAAAAATGGTGTTCTGGGGTCCCACACTAGTGCTCCAGTGTCCAGATGTGAAAACAGCTGCTGAGTGTCCTCTCCTTACACACAATCTAGTTTGCATTTCATTCTAGTAACAAAGCCATCTACACAACCCAATTCTTAGACAAGTATAGGGCGTCCAAATGGTGGCCAAATGCATATGGCCTAAACAATGGTATTTTATAGTCCGAAAAAAAAAAATGTGTGATCCGAACGAATGTGCCCATGAACATGAAAGTTGCCATTTTAAACTGTACAACAGTTCCTAAAAGCACATGGAGCAGCACGAACGTAATAAACACAAAAAAAATAGGAACACAGCACAACTACTTACTTTTTTGCAGCACTCTCCGGATCTTTCTGTACTGCTCATGTTCTCGTAATTTCAGGTCCGACCACTGCTTCCTGAGCTGATCTTTCGATCGTCGTACCCCGAATTTCCGGTGCAGACTCCTGACCACTTTCGCCATGATCTTGGCCTTTCGGACATTGTGGTTGGGGTAAGGCCCATACTTTCCATCATAGTCGGCCTTCTTCAGGATGTCCAACATCTCCCCAAAGGACATATTTGAGTCCTTTAATCTCCTTCTGGATCGGGACGTTTCAGGCTCCGGCCTTTCCTCCTCCTCCTCGTTGCTGTAATTAGCACGATCCTGCTGTCTATCCGCCATGTGCTCTTCCTCCACTGCGCCGAACGAAAAGGGGCGGGGAATAGAATGTCGCAGGTGGAGTTATACGCATGCGCAGTGTGTATAAATCGTAACGCGCGCGTCTTACGTACGATCTGTGAGCGGAGGAAGGAGCATCGGAGACGCTGATCGTGCTAACGAAGGTAGGATCTAAACTTGGCCCTATACTGCTTCGAAATGGAAGCCTATATTGTAACAAGATTAGGGGAGTTTGGCCTGACATTAGGCTTTGTCTTGTGTTGTGTCTTGCAGAGAAAATGGATGGGTTCAACGACCACAATTTCCTGCCCTTGTTCATTGACAAGTACAGGGAGCTGCCCTGTCTGTGGCAAGTGAGACACCCCCCACTATAATCACAAACAGAAGAGGCAGGCAGCGCTGGAGAAACTGCTGGAGTTGGTGAAGCCGGTGGTCCCCACAGCAACCATCCCCTATTTAAAAGCAAAAATTGGTGGCCTGAGGAGCACATATCTTAGGGAGCGCAAGAAGGTCACAGATTCCCAGAGGTCCGGAGCTGCAGCAGATGACGTTTATGTCCCCAGGCTGTGGTACTACGAGAGACTGCGATTTCTGTCAGACCACACTGAAGTCAGGGAATCCCTCTCCACTCTTCCTTCCACTCTTCCTTCCACCCCAGCTGAGGCTTCCGATGTCCAACCTGGGCCTTCCAGCCAGGAAGAAGTGGAGGAGCCCAGCTGGAGTCAGGTATAGCATTCTTCTACAGATTTCTGGGCAATAAATAAATGTTTACTAGATGTTATTGATCATTAATTGCTGATTAAAAAAAGTGTTTTACATATCAATAGACAGTAGTGGGCACCCAAAATTGGGACAAGAATGCAAAATGCTGGGCTCAGAATGATAGTCTGTTATATTTGTTAACATTCAATTTGCAGCAGTCAGGAGGTGAAAATTGTGTGTGATGTAAAAAAATACTAAAACTATGTCCCTTTTTCATACACAGGAAGACCTCAGCCAGGAGGAGGCTGTGGAATGTGGCAGTCAGGAGGAGGCGGGGCTAAGTGGCAGCCAGGAGAAGCCTGGGACAAGTCGCAGCCTGACTGAGTCTCAGGTTCCTCCCCTCCGCCTGCCACATAAACGAGCCAGGAAGATGACTCCCAGTCCTGTGCAGGATTCAGCATACAGGCTGATCCAGGAGGCTTCAGCATCCCTCAGAGCCTTCCCCAGTCCTGAAGAGGCCTTTGCCTGCATGGCTGCCACCAAATTGCAGGGCATGCAGGAGGGCCAATGCAAGATCTGAGGACCTGATTTATAAAGTCCTACGTAAGGGGGAGAGTGGGGAACTGACACACAAGACGGATGTCATTGAGATCGACGATCCTCCTCCTCTTCCTCCTGCTGCCACATCTCCACCACCACAGCCAAAGGCTGGAAGGAAGCGTGGAAGGAAGACCAAAGAGTGATGACCCTGTGTTCAGTCTGGTCTGACAGAAGATGCGGTCTCTCGTATGACCACAGCCTGGGGACATAGATGTCATCTGCTGCTTTCCGGATCTCTGGGACTTCTGGACCAGACTGCCCTCCCTTAGATAAGGACTCCTCAGGCCACCAATT